>NC_062965.1:6307599-6352985 GCF_023119035.1 Salvia hispanica
ATATGGGGAAAAAGACCTATGTAATGAAGTAAAAGATCACACGAATGAATTAAAAAACTGGGAGAATGAAGTATTGTTAAATATTTGAAGAATATGAAAAAACACAGCACCTTAGTTTATTTCTAAAACCCTAAACTCATACAAAACAGTAAATAGATGGTTCATATTTAGAGTGTATTACTTCACTATTAAGATTTATTACTTCATTTTGCCAATTAATTACTTCATAGGTTTATACAATATAGCTTTAACTTCATTTTTTCAAATTAATACATCATAAAAAATTAAGATGCAGCAGAATGATGCTTGTACCGTGTCCACATGTTCCCATTTGAAATTTGGTATTTCCTTCAACTCTCTGTCCAAGTTGCTGCAGAAGTTTGCAATGATTTTGCTGACATCCATGTTTTGAGGCTTTGTAACAATTGTATACAACTGTATATTAACATAGTTAGGATTTTCACAACAATTAATATTATTTAAATTTAAATAATATGTACTTACACATGGATAAGTGGTGAAAAATAGGCGTCTTAATGAGTACAGTGATCTGAATTCTTCCATATTATTGAGGTAGGAAGCCCATGCATCTATAACGCCAACCACAATTAATTCGCTAGGTATCAAGGAACACATTTCCATCTTTGTAACTTTTACAACGTCATCGTCATAAACAATTTCAAGTCTGCATATTTTTTAATATATGTTAGAATTTCACATACCAGTAAAAATAATGTGATACACTGTTAGAAAACAATTTAGAAATCATACTTTTCTGTTTTATGTGTTGTAAGAATCCAGTAATATGGTTCTTTTTCATCTTTACTGAGCTTGTTTGTAATCTTAACTGGTCGTTCATTGAATGGAGATCTCAATGCATGAGACACAGTTTTCTCATTTCTAGTACGTACATCCATTCGTTCCTTCAAAGTTTTGATCTATTGTATACAATAAATAAATCAATTATTATAGCTTCCAGTAAACAATGAGCTCAGTCGACACTGGTTTACCAACCAATTAATGGATGCAATAATTAATGAAATAAATAAATCAATTATTATACCTTATTGGCGTTGTAAACAATGAGCTCAGTTGACACTGGCTTACCAACCAAACCACTTTCCATGAAATCATCATCCATGTCTATATCCTTATAAGCATTCAACACTGACTCAATTTCCGCATCCACATTAATATTCTACATAATAAACTAAATTGTAAATATAATGAAGTACAAAGTATGCACTGTTGTTTGATATTCATAAACATAGATTAATAAAGAAAAAGGATCATTTCAATAGTTTTATGTTGTGTGTAGAGGGATAAATATTTTTAATTATGTAAATTATATTTGTACCTTGGTTCCATCGTCTTTATGAAATCTCACATTGGATCTATGCTGATCAACACACGGTGTATTAAAATCATGGTAGTGGTTCAGAAAATGATCCATTTTAGGGACAATATACTTCATTATTTAAGATGTATACTTCTAAAATTGTTATTTTACCTTCTCCGTTAGATTAACTCTTAAGTTTTCCATAAGTCTAGCATCAACACTGAAGTTTGATGGGTGTGTAACATCTGCCATTTGTACATTAAGACCCTGCCAGTAGTATTATATAAAAAATAGTTCATTCAGTTTGACAGTTACTTCATCATACTGAAATATTACTTCAAACAGAGTTAATTAAATGCAAGGTAGAAAATAGTTCATTCAGTACGACAATTACTTCACAATAACGAAATATTACTTCAAATAGAGTTAATAAAAGGCAAGGTAACACTGAACTTTGATGGCTGTGTAACATCTGCCATTTGTATACTAAGATACTGGAAGTAGAATAACATAACAAAATACTTCATTAAATAAGATAGTTAATTCATAATGAACTGGATCTTCTACATAATGAACCAAATTATTAATATAATGAAGTAAAAAGTATTCAGTTATTGTTAAGTTTGATATTTGTAAACATGGATCAAACAAGTAAAGGGATCATGTCACATGGTTGTATGTTGTGTGTAGTAGGGTGATAAAGATTTTTATTCATTTAACTTAGATTTATACCTTGGTACCATCATCCTTTGGCTTATCATCTACATGCAATCTCACATTTGATCCATGTTGAACAACACATAATATATTCAAATCCTGGTATTGATTTAGAAAATTATTCATTATATTATTCATTCCAAGAACAAGCTATTTCATTGTTTTAGGTGTATACTTCTAAAAATTCAGATTTTACCTTCTCCATTATATTAGCTTTTAAGTTATCCATAAGGCCTGCGTCAACATTGAAGTTTGATGGCAATGTAACATCTGCCATTTATACATTAAGACCCTGCCAGTAGTATTATATAAAAAATAGTTCATTCAGTATGACAGTTACTTCATCATACTGAAATATTACTTCAAACAGAGTTAATAAAATGCAAGGTAGAAAATAGTTCATTCAGTACGACAATTACTTCATAATAACGAAATATTACTTCAAATAGAGTTAATAAAAGGCAAGGTAACACTGAACTTTGATGGTTGTGTAACATCTGCCATTTGTATACTAAGATACTGTAAGTAGAATAACATAACAAAATACTTCATTAAATAAGATAGTTAATTCATAATGAACTGGATCTTCTACATAATGGATAAAATTATTAATATAATGAAGTAAAAAAATTTCAGTGCTTGTTAGGTTTGACATTTGTAAACATGGATCAAACAAGTAAAGGGATCATGTCACATTGTTGTATGTTGTGTGTAGTAGGGTGATAAAGATTTTTAATCATGTATTTAGATTTATACCTTGGTTCCATCATCCTTTGGCTCATCATTTATATGCAATCTCACATTTGATCCATGTTGAACAACACATAATGTATTCAAATCATGGTATTGATTTAGAAAATTATTTATTCCAAAGACAAGCTATTTCATTGTTTGAGATGTATACTTATGAAAATTAAGATTTTACCTTCTCCATTGTATTAGCATTTAAGTTATCCATAAGGCCTGCGTCAACACTGAAGTTTGATGGCAATGTAACATCTGCCATTTGTACATTAAGACCCTACCAGTAGTATTATATAACAAACAGTTCATTCAGTATGATAGTTACTTCATTATATTGAAATATTACTTCAAACTGAGTTAATAAAGGGCAAGGTAAAAAATAGTTCATTCAGTACGATATTTACTTCATTATACTGAAATATTACTTCAAACAGACTTAATAAAAAGCAAGGTAATATTTTACCTTATTCACATCATCTACGGGCATGAATTGTACAGCCTCGAAGATATAGTTCCCGGGATATATATCCCTTGACGGTGTATTATCAACATGTCAATTATAAACAGCAATACAAACAAAATCCAATGAATAACTGTTCTCCATTGCCTAAATACAACAAGTTAGTTCCAAAAACCATTTCATATTTTACAACAAAATAAGTTTAGTTCATCCCCAAATACAAATCAAAATAAGTCAGTTAGTTACATGCCATTATTTATATGAATTACAACACTACAAAATTCTCATACTACAACATCCAAGTTTTCAACCAAGAAGTCATTCATCCACTTACGTTCCTTCCACCAACCTCAAATCCTAAATCAAACGAAGGACCTTCAGTGTCCCATCTTTTTCTTTGCTCTGCCACCTTCATTACTTTCTCAACTGCACTCCCATCTCTTGCACGCCCATCATTTTCAATGAGCATTTAGTTGCAACTTTAGAGCATCCATCTTTCTTGACCTCTTCTGCTTCTTCTTCTATATTCTTCATAAGTTCACTTAATGCATCAGCTGCAATTCCCATAACTTTGATAAAGTGCTTTCTACGTTTTGCAGCAGCAGTGATATCACTTCCTTTTATGCAAGATAAGGTGCCAATGTCATGCTTTATACCCCCTTGAAACAGATTACTTCTTTGATGATTGAAAATACCCTCCTTAATGCCTCTTCCAAATGGCCCAGACTCAAGCTCCACTTTCTGTCTTTTGTTTAGCAGTTTGCTTGTCCAGCCCTTGATTGTTGGGAATGTTCTTGTGACGAGCCGTGATTGAAGAACAATCCTATCAACATAACATGGCTACAAAATGAAACTTAGCATTAGCTCGATACTTCTAAATAATACTTCATATTTAAAACAAATTAATTCAAGGCTATATATTTTAGTTACTTACCACCAGAAATGAAACTGGCCCAGTGAATGGTTTGCTCTTGTCTTTAGCCCAAACCTTGTGGGCATGAAGGAGAGAATCAATCACATAACCGCACCAATTATAATCTTTGACATTATCAATGTCATCGATTACCTCTTCAATCTGTGTTGTCAAGTATCCGTCTCCAGAGGGGTTAATCAAGATTTTGTCTAATAAAATCAAGAATATCTTCCTGAACATTTTCCCACCTTCAGCATCACTTAGCATTTTTTTCATAAACATATCAGGGCCCATATTTTTTCTAGCTCGGTTACAAGATTCAGCAATCTCGTTGATGAATTTGTCCAACTTTTGATGTCCATTCCTTTCAAATTTCAAATGACCAATTGGTAAACCAAGCTTGGCATGGACATCATCATCGCCGATATGTAGTATTCCTTGTTTGAACTTTACTCCGCATGTATCTTTATCAAAATTATCTAGTATCTCATATGCAAGCTTTGCTGGAATAAAGGTCAAATTGAAAAGAAGAAGACCCCCAAAACCCATATCTTCTACTGCCTTTCGTTGTTCCTCATTAAGAGATTTTATTGCTTCAACAAACTTTGTGGGACCTCTTTTAAGACACAGAACTCTGTCAGAAACTCATGTGCCCTTAATTGCAACAACTTTATCAACATTCTTAGACGCATTCTTAGCATTCTTTACCATCTTTCTATTTACATCTTCCCCACTAGGTGAAGTATGTTCTGGTTCACTTCCCCTTCTCCTCTTCATACCTAACATATGTTTATAATTAATAATGATAATGATATTAAATGTATAAAGGTTAACATCATATTTAACACTAAATTGCATGACTGATTGAAGTAATAGAATGACAAAATGAAGTAATAAACTAATGTAATGAAGCAATCGCATGACTTAATGAAGTAAGTTAACATTATATTTCAATAAAATGTGATATTTACTTCATTACTGACGGTCATTTGGTTCATTATTTATTAAATATAGTTCATTACTACCGCTTAAGGTTTAACACTAAAATTTGTTGTATCATTAAGCTATTTCAATAACATGTCAAAAATACTTCATAACATACTTAATTTAGTTCATATTTAGTGAGTATAGTTCAATACTATCCAATAATGATATCAAAAGAGATGCCAATAATGCACATTTTTAAATGTTCTTTCTGCACTACAATATAATCAATATCGAGTAAAGAAATTCCAGATACAAGGAAGTGAAACACACAGAAGGGTAGTAGATCATAGTTTATAACATCATATTTGAAAACACTTGTATAGTACCTCTGTTTTGAGGTTCTTCTACTGGTTGCTTGTCATGTCTTTTCTTCGTTCTCAATTCATCAATAACTTCATTAAAACATGTCAGTTTATCTATGTTAGTCACCTATATTATTATTTTTTATTGAATAATTAAAACTTGTTTACATATGCTGCAAACCTGATGGTTGTTTTGTTTTATCTGGATTTTCAGTAGCAGGCTGTTTTGAAGAGCTATTACCACCAGATAATTTCTTCATATTCAACATTTCTGAAAAAAAAAAAGAGCACTATAGTACTTCAATATGGTATTACACAATTCCATTATAGATTTATCAGTTAATTTCAATAGAACATATATTAAATATGAAACAAAAATCCAATATTCATTTGATATACCTCTGTTTTTATGTCCTTCTGCTAGATGCTTGTCATGTTTTTTCTTTGTACGCAATTCATCATTGATTTCATATTCTTCATTAGCAAGCTGTTTTGAAGTATTATCACCACCAGCTACATTCTTCATATTCAACATTTCTGGAAAAAAAAGAGGACTATTTTAGTCAATGGATAAAATGACATGTTGTATTAAATCAAAATATAATGTGAGTTTATGAATTAAACCTTGTAGTTTTTCTGTTGGTGTAATACTCTTCTCTAGAGCCTTCAATTTATTGTCAGCTGCATATAGCAGTTTGTATGTTTATTGATGTGTGCATTAACATGAATGTAGTAATAAAGTGTATAAATGAAGTAACAGACAACATTAATGAAGTAATAAAGTGTATGAATGAGGTACTTGCATAAGTATTTAGAGAGGATTTGTAAAGAAATACTTGCATTCTTCTTCTTTTGTAAGGAACTTTCACCTATACACAAGATTACAGAATAAATATACATATCATCCACTATTACAGATAGTTCACAATGAACACTATGTTACTTCATTAAATACACAATTAACTTCATTATATAGCTTAGATTTCACTTTTTACTTTCTGGCACAGAATTATTTCTAAGTCTTTTACATGATAACTTCAATTAGTAGATAGATTACTTCATTATATCAATTTATTACTTCACCTTACCAATTTACTACTTCAACTATTAGAACATACAGCTTATTTAAATGTGCAAACAACACAGTAGCTGAGTTTAATCCTAAAACCATGCAACACATTAAATAGATAGTTCATATTTAATGTCTATCACTTCATTACAAGCAAGTTTTACCTCCTATATAATCAATACATAATCAAGGTTAACATATCATCCACAATTACAGATAGTTCACAATAAATACTATGTTATTTATTAACTACACAATTAACTTCATTATATAGCTTAGATTTCACTTTTTACTTTCTGGCACATAATTATTTCTAAGTCTTTTACATGATAACTTCATTTAGTAGATAGATTACTTCATTATATCAATTTATTACTTCACCTTACCAATTTACTACTTCAATTATTAGAACATATAACTCATTTAAATGTGCAAACAACACAGTAGCTGAGTTTAATCCTAAAACCCTAAACCCATGCAACACAGTAAATAGACAATAGCTTAGATTATTTTTAATTACATACATCAAGTCAGTGTATATTACTTCATTTAGTAGATTGATAACTTCATTATATTAAGAACAATCATAAAAAAGAACTCAAACTTTTACAACTCCAACAGGTTCATGATCAAGAACAATCATAAGCAACAGAATCAAATAACAACAAGCTCGATCTCAGTTACAACAGAATACTAATGAACAGATTCTCTAGCAACAAGCATCCAACAGTCAACAAGCATTCCTAGGTTTTACCTTCTGTATCTGTAATTTTTTTTCCAGCATCTGCATCCGGCTTCCGATTTGACTTTTTGATCATCTCTGATTTAGCCGGCTGCTTGCGACTATATTTCCTTACTATTTTGACGAAAATAAGAATCTAGGTTAGGAATTAGATGAATTAACTTAAGAGTAAGAAGTTTTCAAAGCTTCAAAGTGTATTACCTTCATCAGAACTCAACTGGCGTCCAGAAGTTTCGGTAGAAGTTTTCCGAGTATCGACCATTTTGCAACTTAATCTACCGATTAAATGTTGAACTTATAGTCGATTTCAGTGGTATATTGCCGGCGATGATCGATGATCGATGGAAGATGAAGATGAACTATCTTTTCAGAGAAGTTTTGAGAGGAGAGAAGAAGATGCGGTGAAAAACGCGTGAGAGGAGATATGGTAAATTTTTGAATTTTTACCCTAATTATGAAATTACAAAAATGCCCCCGAGTTGTAGTAAATTGAGTATATAATGAAGTGCGAAAATTAACCTTTGATTATCTAATCTATTCCATCAAATTCAAGATTATGTGGTCAAGATTCAATCTCTAGTTCGGTCTTTAAGAGTGGAGTTGTGGTTAGTAGGACTATATATATATATATATATATAGAGTTGTGATCATTGTCGAACCAATTTTAAAGACCGAACTAGAGACCAAATCTGGGCCATTAGATCTAGTTTTTTTGATGAGATGTGCTGCTGTGAAAATTTTTCGGCTTCATTACAAGCCCATTTTACTTCATTATATAGGCTTATTACTTCATTCTGTACGTAATACCTTGAAACTACAACATGTTTTTACTTGCTTCCAGTAGGTTTTGAAATGATTCAACATATGCTTCATTCAAATTCATTGACGTGGATTTTTGCTTGATTAACATTTAAAAATGCAATTTATTCAAGTGAGTTTATTACTTCATTCGGAAACGTTATTACTTCATTGGATAAGATTTTTACTTCATTCCAGTAGGACTTCAAATGCTTCTACACATACTTCATTCCAATAATTTATTACATTATTCCATGTGTTTATTAAACCATATTAGCGCCATGGCGTTGGTGATAGATATTGTAGAGAGAAAGAACGGCACGCGACGGCGAAACCACATTTACGTACTGGAATGAAGTAAAAACCTACTAGAATGAAGTAATATATTCTGGAACGAATTTAAATCTTCGTATCATGTTAGTATGACTTATTTACCTTCAGATGAATTAAAATAGGCTCGTGATAAAGGCGAAAATAATTTATAAATTTCTGTATCTTATCCATAAAATACTAGATCTAAAAGCCCTAATTTGGTAGGGTTCGGTGGTTCGGTCTTTAAGAGTGGATTTGTGGATAATGGGACTCTATATAGATATATATAGGGGCGCACTATGGTCCATAAGGCAAATTCTGTCAAAAATCAAAGCAAATCTCAGCCCTTGGATCCTCAGATTAGATGGTTGTGATCATAATACCCGAGATACATTATTACACTAAAAGCGTTACATTATTAACTAGGCTACATAATTAGACTGCACAATCTACATTATTAGACTACAACGTGTTACATTATTAGCCGAGCTACATTATTAGACTACACGATCTACATTATTAGGTGACACGTGGCATTAATCTAACGGTTACATTACAGGATCCAATGGTTGAGATTTGCTTTGATTTTTGACAGAATTTCACTTATGGACCTGATCACATCCCTATATATATATATATATATATATATATATATATATATATGGGAGTGCTCAAATCCATAACCCAATTTATGTCAAATGTCCAATTAAATCTCACCCATTCAATTTCTTAATCTGACGGTGGATTTGACTGCCATTTGTATTTTATTTAATAATTATAATAAGCATAAAAGGGTAAGGATGGTATTGATATATTTTGGCAGTTTTTAAGTATCCATGATTCACGTTTCTTATTTTTAGCGAGATTGATTTGCCTTAACTGAAACAAAATCAAAATCACGGAAGGCTCTTTCTCTGGAGATTTTTTCCGTAAACATAAACACAACCACACATAGCAAGAAGTTCTGCTCCGTCGTTCACCATCTCAAGAGTATTTCGCGGTTATCAACGATGGAGGAATGTAAAAAATGTTTATGCGTATGATTTTTGTAGTGTATTCCGTTCTATAAATTATTGCAACTTTGTAAATTACAATCTGTTGCAATTTTTCTAACCACTAAGGAGGCTGCCACTCTTGCCCTTCGGCCTTCGCCCTAGTCCGTACCTGTTCATGGAGATAAAGCCGCAATTTTTGAACAGGGATTCTCATCCTATCAGAGCAAATATTTCAATTATGTGAATTAGTATATACATTTTGTTTATAAACGAAAAAAATGGTGTTTAGCAGTGATGATCAGATTACTAATCCCAGCTCTATGACACCTTGAAGGTCAGGGACAATACTTTTTTCTCACGTCTCGTCTGAGCCACTCCATTTTTAATTTTAATTTGTTGCAATTTTTCTAGTGAATATACGTTGTTCAAATTGTTTTGTGATTAATGTCTTTTTGTATTTGCACGGCAATATTTTAGTATCATGAAGGCAATGTAATCGTGTCATGTTTGTTGGAGTTGTACTGAAATATAGGAATATGTACATAATGTAACTTGGTATATATCTATAATGTATTTCGTGTTTTTGGTATATATCTTGTTGTCTTACCGAGGGTATTTATGAATCCAACATTTGTCAATATCGGTATTTGACATTGTGTAATAGCTAAGTAACATATTATTCAACCCACTTAGTAACGATTTACATTATCATTACTCTAGATTTACATTAGTCAATTTTTCGATTTACATTGTTTAGCACATGTAATTCAATACTGTCCAATTTCGTTGTTTGTTTTGTTTTTATGTACAAGTATCGTTTGTTGAGCACATTTAATCATCAGCACCATCAACTACTCTTTCCCTCTTAGACCTTGTACATAAGATAAAACAAGGACGATTACAAATCAACTACGGATTATTGTATTTCACACATGTATTAAAATAAAATTCTAAGGAATATAATTTTAGGCACGAATGAGCACGAGCACGCCGTGGGCTATGCCAAGTCTTCTTCGATCCGCAACCCGGTTTTGAGGTACCTCCACCGAGCTATTACCCAACTTATGTTTGCTAGGGTCGATGGGGGGAGTGTCTCCCAAACGGAGTTGAATGTAATATGGTGCCTCCTCAACAAGAAGGGATTCGATTATAGAACCCTTTTTACTATCTATGTGGACGGATGGCGGCGTTATTTGTTGTGGGAGCTTAATCACGGCGATTGCCGAGCACTTGGACATATCCTTCGCCGGATTGACGGAGGATGGCGGGGAGCGCTTTATCACCTATGAGGTGCTCTTTTCGGTGGGGCTATTGAAGATCGACTATTGGGGTCAAGGATTTTTCCTACAAGTGGCGGGGGATCACTTCCCCGTTCCCACCCCGCAGTTGACTAAGGTCGATGTTTGGGCAAACCAAGTCAATTGGAAGCTCAACACCACGGCGCACCGAAGAGCCATTGAGACGAACCCCATCAATGGGGAGTTTAGGAAAAGAAATATACCGGCTCGCATCCCCATCTTTGAGGCCGATGATGACTCCGACTTCGATGCTATTGATCACTACAATGATGAAGGGGAGCATTCGCACGCCAAAGGAGTCAAGTGCCACCGCCACCGCCGCCCCAACATCTCCAAGAAGAAGAAGAAGAAGAGGAAGTAGAGGGCCATCGCCGCCTGACTAGAGCAAACCGCCGCCGCGGAAGGCCGAACCCCGATGAGGAGTTTCAAGCAAACACCTCCGTCCAACTAGGAGATATCTACTCCTACATGCAAAACATGTCCAACACTTGGGACACCCGTTGGGCGGAGCAACAAAGGGAGAACGCCTACAACCGCCAAGGGTGGACGGCTCAAGGCGATTGGCGCACGGCGGAGCAACAATTTTGGGAGCAACAAAGGCTAGAAGACGTGCATCGCCGTCGTGAGATTGAAGAGCTCCAAAGAATGGCCGCCGAGTCTCGACAAGAGCGTCAAACCATGAGTGGCGACATCACCTATCTTATTGGCGCATTCGACGACCTCAACGCCCGTTTCCCTCCTCCTCCTCAAGATTGAAGAAGTCAAGCTCACTGACTTTAAATGAGCATTTGTACCATGTTTTTGGATGTTTTAAGACAATTTCTTTTTATGTTTTTGACAATTTTTGCTTTTATTTTAAGTATTTTTGGGTTTAGATTAATTTTTGTGCGTTGAAATTTTTTTGCAGGTTCTGACCTCTTCGTGGTGACGGCCGCATGTGCTGCGGCGGTCCGCCACCTGCTCGCTGGAACAATCTGTTGCTGCGCGGCGACCACCGGACATGCCGCGGCGGGCTGCCACCTGGGTGCAATTTCCAGCGCGATTTTTTGAAATTTTTCGACTTTTCGCCCCGTCAAGCCTCTACGAGAAATTTTTCAAGGTATGTTTTCTTTTTAGTAGTTCACTCACGTCTCTACCGACTCTACAAACTTATTTACACTTTGTTGTAAATAAGTTTGGAGGGATGAAGTGGTGGACCGTGAGCTTAGGTTTTTGTTTTAGGATTTTCTTTTTGTTTTAAAGTTTTTGTTTTTGTTTTTCAAAACCCCGTAGGAGAATTTTGTGTTCTATAAATGTTTTCTTGAATCCATGTCATGAACTTAACATGAAGAACTTAGGAACATGCATGCTTAGGGACACACTTTAGACCGAGTTGTCAATGATATTACATTTCATCTATGTTTAAGTGTGGCTTAACGTTTTGATTTGATGGTTTGGTGAAAAGGTGCATAATTAGTGAATTGCTTGTTCGCCTTGAATCATGCTTATACCTTGTGAGGATTTGAGCCTAATTTCTTTCTTGTGTGATTTATCTGCATTCATGTATTTGTTTCTAGAACTTGCTCTTAGTCTTGCCTAAGTTTACATAGTGTTTAAGTTGATTTAGGAGGATGATTGGTCATCTTTTCTTAGCCTACTTTTATCTAAAATTTTTGACCCTCTCAAAATTTAAAATTTTTCCCTTTGGAGCCAATTTTGAGCCTTTAAGCCTATTCTTTGGAACCCAAAATAATGGGGACAATTCCTTGGGTTAGTTAGTTTTTGCTATCTTATTTTGTAAAGGAATTGGAGAGATAAGGAGGAAAGTATAAAAAAAAGTAGTGTGCTTAAATGTAAAGAAAGTACAAGTTGTGAAAAAGTGAAAATCCAAATTATGTGCTTGATTCTAGAAAGGATGTGTATGAAAAAGTAAGAAAGGTTGAGAAAGAAAGAAAGAAAAAAAAATGTAAAAGGTTGAGAAAAGAAAAGAAAATATAAAGGATTGGAAAGTGAGTTGAAGAAAAAAAATAAAGGGTTAAAAGTGTCTTAGGTTTAGAAAAGTGGAGTTATTTTTACTCTACTTGGGATATTGTTATTTTAGTCACTTTTTAGCCAAATATTCCTCACCTACCAAAGAGCCTACATTACAACCAAAGATAAAGACCTTTCGGACTTTTGATACTTAATCACATCTAGTAGAGGAGGGATTAGACTTTGAGCAAGCCTATGGTAAACTTTGCATGATGCATGATTTGAGTGCTTATATACACATTACCTTCATACACTTTGAGAGTGAGAGAACACTTCCCATCTTTGGAAGTTTGCCACATGTGAGGGCTTGAATTCAAGGTGTTCCACGAGTTAGTAATGAAAGTGCACTAATAAGCCTTGCTTGATTTGATTGCGTTAATACATGCTTAATCTATTCTTCCATCTTTTGAGGCAAGTATGACGTCTAGTCCTTGTGCATTCCGTGGGCCTATTCTTGTATCTTTATGGTTATGTTCGAGGACAAACAAAAATGTAAGTTTGGGGGAGTTGATATGCTCGGATTTCGCACTATTTTAAGGCCATTATTTGGTCCGTTTTCGATGTCAAAGTCACTCTACACGTCCATTATTTGCATAGTTTGTCTATTTTGGTATTTTGACGTGTTTTGTGAAAATATGCATAATTGAGCCGAAAAATGGAGCCAAAATGCAAAGTCTGGAAATCAGGAGTCAGACGGCGACCGCCGACCGCCGGCGCCCCAGCGGGCAGATCAAAACAGCGGTCCACCTCGGAAAATACGCTTGGAAGAGAAGTCTCGCCCGACGACCGCCGGAAGCCATGCGGCGGTCCGCCGCCGGAGAAACAGACTCTCTGGAATCCAACGCGGCGGCCCGCCGGAGAAAGGCGGCGAATCCGAGAAGCCCTAGATTTGCTCAAAGATTTACCATATTTTGAAGATCTTTTCCTTCTACAACGAGTATTGGCTTTCCCCTAGAAATAAGACCTCTAGCTTCATCAAAAAGAGAGAGCTTCTACTTGCAAAATAATTCATAGAGATCAAGAGCTAGAGTACTTCACTTGTGCAAGGAATTGGAGAAGGATTTCAAGAACATCAAGAACGACAAGGATTCAACCTACGGGTTTTATTTGCTTTAGTTTTATGTTCAAATTGTATTCCCTTCAGTTTATGTGTTTAGCTTATTTCATCATGTGTAACTAAACTCATAGGATTCTAGGAATGTGTTAGTAACGACTTTGGTTATACAATTCCTTTTTCTATTTAATATCCGTTTTGTTTTTACTTTGTTTCTTCCCTAAGTAGTTCTGAGGATGCATGATTGAGTGACACAATTGTGTATGATTTAATATAGCTTGCTTCATAACTGTGAGAGAGTTCTAGCGAGTTAGATTCACTTAGTAGACGCTACAATTAGCTTCCCTTAAAACGGCACTGTTAATTGAGAGTGAGGACTTTTCAAGAGTCTTATTAGCTATTCGGAGTTACGTGTTAAGATTGACAACCCTAATCTTGTAATCAACGTTTGCATCGCATGAGCATAAGCTAGGTAACTCGTCATATCAAAGTAATAACTGTGTTAGGGTATTGTAGTTGGGAATTTGTATAACCATAACTGTGAACGCACATCTCTGGGATTCCCTTATCTCTAACGATTGTCTCTGTGTTCACTCGCATTTAGTTGTTAATTGCCTTCTATTGTTTTCTGTTTACAAAGTTTTCAAAAACCTTCCGTTCTTCCAAATAGTAATTAAGTCTTAGTAGAGGATAGACACTTTGTGTTTGCCTTCCCAGTATTCGATATCTCGATTCTGACCTTTGGCTATACTATGTATACTTGCAGGTTTATTTAGTGCTAAAAAATAATGCATCATCAATATGCATATGTATTGCACACCTATTCTTATATTCTGTGATGGTATTTTTCATATTTAATATTAGTAATATAATGCTACTTTCCATGATTGGTACATATCTATTTTGTGCAATCAGATTTATTGAATTGGTGTTCATTTGAGGTGGCACTAACTCACTATGCCAACTTGATAGGAAATGACCATGGAAATTTTACTCGCAATATAGTAATTGGGTTTCATATATAATTATTTCCCACGGCTTTGCCCATGTATAATCTATTCTAATCTAAAGTGCAAGTTTGTTGACAAGACCTTGATGTCCTTTTTGGAGAAAAATGGAAAGATGAAATGTCTTTTATTTTTTACTTTATTTTTAGTCTTCCAATATAGTACTCCCTTCGTTTCGCCATAGTTGAGGCGAAACTTTTCGGCACGGAGTTTTAGAAAGAAATATTGGGTGTGTTAAATAAATAGATAAAAAGGTAGAGAGAATAAAGTATAAAGTGAATAAAGTAGATATAATAAAGTAAGAGAGAAAAGTAAGAAAGAGAAAAAATGTTACCATATATAGAAATGACTCAACTATGAAGAAACTTTCCAAAATGAAAAAATGACTCAACTATGAAGAAACGGAGGGAGTACTTCTTTCCAGTATTAAAAATTCATTTAATATTTGGCCATGTATATCAAGTTATGCTAAATTAAACGGAATAAATAAATAGTCAACTAAAATGTAATTATTGTATAATACAAATTTTCTAACTTATTATTCTCAAAGAAGTTTTAAATTTTTATGATTTTAATTATTCATATGTTTAATTTGTATATGTTTAATATTCCATTTATATTTTTCAAATTAAATTTTTGTAATTAATCTATTAAATATATATATTAATTTACCTTTTATTTGGATTAAATTTGGAATTGTGCAAGATAATTTAGTTTGTCTTCTACTTAGATTAAAATTGAAATTTAATCCTTTATTAAATACTTTTCTAAGAATTAATTCACAACCTACTCAACAACACAAAGATGAAATCTTTATAATTTTTATTCCATATTTATTCAATTAAAATATTAATACATTTTAATTAGTCTCTAATTTAATGTATTTTAATTACTTTCTAATTAATTAAATAATACTACTAAGTTTATTAAAATAAATTCCAGAATTAGATGAAACTATAGATATTTAAAAATTCTCTATAAACAACTCCATCTAGATAATCTACGACAAAACATAGAATATTATGAAAGTCGTTTACTGGATTTAAAAAGATGCAATTTGGATGTCTCATTTTATCTGCCCATTCTCATAGTAATAAGTTTACTCTTTACATATTCATAGTCTCACTAATTTTACATAATACTTTTATTCTGTCAATTATTTACTCTTTTTATATTTCCAAATTTATTCATCCATCATAGTGTTGTAGTATGTCATTGTAACTTTATTCATCTATCACAGTGTTGTAGTATGTCATTGAAGCGTGATTGCTTTGTCTGTATTAAATATTTTAAAGTGTTTTAATTAATATTTTTTAAAATTTACATTCAATTAATTAAAATATTTTTTTAATTTATCTAATATTTAGTTATTGTACATTTCTTATTCAATTATCTGATTTCTATTCTTTGATATTTACTAATACGTATTTTCTTTATTTGTATATCTTATTCTAATTAACTCATACTCTTATACCATTAGTTACACATCTTCTTTTTGTTATTAAATTTATTATTTTTACTCCACTTAGATCATAAATTAAAATTGTATAAATGTTTTTCATTCATTAAGGAGTAGTAAATTCTTCATTTAGAGTGACAAGATAAGTACACTTCTATTTTTTAAATCTATTCATTGCTTTGAATCTTATTTTGTATATATTTATTATATTTCATACTCATTATTTGAAATTCTTATACTTCATGTATAGCACGGTATTAATACTAATTATAAAATGAAAGTGAGAAGAACAACAAAATAACATAAATTACTCCTATATTACACTCACAAGAAAAAACCACGTCTATCTTAATAGTAAATCGAAGTAGTAAGAGGGAGGTGGGAGGAGAGGAGTGGGAGAGAGGATAGAGTAAATATCATTCAATAACCGACTGAAGATAAGAAGTTCGATGAAAGAGTTATCGAGGGATGATAAGAAGTTCGATGAAAGAGTTATCGGGGGATGTGTGATTGACAAAATTATATCTTAAATTGAATATGTTCATGACTGGTTCATAGTACTAATCTCATTACTTAATACTAAGTGAAGAGTTTTATGATAATTAATTATACTTATTCCTCTCCGATTAAAATAATTTCGATTTAATTCTAGATGGGACAATCTACGTATGATAATATTTTTAAAAAATATGGTTCGTGTTTAATATTATTTCTGAGACTAAATATAGTTTTTTTTTCTAATTAATTAAACTCCTATTCTAATTAGTTCATATTTAATATCTTAATCTAGTCAATATATCTTTCAATTGTGGACCCAGTCTCGAACTTTATGAATAGAGTACACTCGTGAATATAATTGAGATTAATCGAGCGAACGGAAGCCTTTTGCTTTAGATTTGTAATTAAAGTGCTACTTATCTTAATCAATTTATCTTTCAATATTTAAAATAAAATTTCAATATTCACTTTGTTATTAAAATATTTAATTATAATTTTCTTGTTATTTTATTATACTCAACAAATTCCACCAATTATTATCGTGTCACTGGTCATGAGAGTTATCATTTTGATTACAACACAGGAGGAATAATATTTTTTGTAAAATTATAGTATTATTCATAGTAACATAGTAACTTTTATATATAGGAGTTGTATCTATTTAATAAGACTAATTTATATTTCACCATAACTATTTTCATCTTGCATATATATTTTATATATAGAACGAGGAAGTTGCGTCTTCTTTGTAGTATTATCAAATTAGTCAACTTGTGAATCTCAATAGTAATTAAGTGTATGTTCCACTAATTCAAAGTCTAACAATATGGTATAGAAAGATAATATGACAAAATCAAGTATGACATGACAATAAAATATACTACTACTAGTTATTATATTTTGAGTGATGATTCAAATACATCAACAAATAAAAAACGTCATAATTTTGATGTCATTTCATATTTGATTATACCGTATTACTTATGATTTTGACAATAATGGGTCAATTGCGGAAAAGCAAAAGATTTTAATTTCATATACCAATTTTAAAATTTATGAAATTAACTAAAAGACAATAAAAAAATTTAAATTGGAGTAACAAGTACTATACTAGTATGATATCTTTTTAACAAAATACTCTTGCATCGCCATCATAATATCATGGATCAAAGAGCTTCATCTCCTCGTTAAAGGTACAACTTGGTGGAGACTAATGCAAGAACTGGATTCAAATATCACAATGTTTCAAATTAAAATTAAGGTTAATAGTTATTTGAATTACAAAATTTGATTAAATTTTAGTTTGTTCACAAACTTCGAGAAATTGGAATATTAAACTACGAAGTTATAATTTTTCTGAATTGTCTTATCCACGCACAAAATGACATCTTTTAATGATATTCAAAACGATATGTTTCATTAATATAAGTACTCACTCCGTCCCATAAGAATATAAGCTATTTTGTTTTTAGTCTGTCCCACGAGAATATGCAATTTCTAAATTTAGAAACTATTTTCTCTCTAAGGTGGGATCTATTCTCCACTAACAATACTTTAATTATTTTTTCTTTCTACTCATCTTTTACTTTTTCAGTTGTGCATTAAAACTCGTACTCAATCAAAAGTGTATATTCTTGTGGGACGGAGGGAAAACTTTTTTCCTTTTATATTCCTTTATTTTTCTCATTCCTCTTATTATTTGATGAAATATTGTCATTTTTAACGTCACAAAAAGACGTTGATTTGTACATGAATGGAACAATTAAGAAAAAAAAAAGAAGAAACTTCTTGATTTCATGGGACAGACGAGAATTTGACCAAACTTTGTGATTTAAATGACTATTATCCCTTACAATTTTATAAACGCTTATAGATTTACGATACTCTCTCAATCCCATAAAAATATGGACATTTGGGACAATACAAGAATTAATACACAATTAGTAAAGTAAGAGAGAGAGATAGAAAGAAAAATAAGTATTCCATCCTTCCGCGATTAGGAGTCCCGGTCACTTTTGTGCACCCGTTTTATAAAAATAATAAAAAATAGTTAAAGTGGAGAAATGGTAAAGTAAGAGAGATAATAATGTTGACAAGAGTCTTATCAACATTATTCTCTTTTTTATTTTACCATTTCTCCACTTTAACTATTTTTTATCATTTTTATAAAATAGGTGTGCAAAAGTGACCGAGACTCCTAATCGCAGACGGAGGGGGAATGATATTGTTAGTGGAGAATGAAGCCCACGCCTTATTAGAGAGAAGGAAGTTACCAAAATAAGAGGGGATATTTTTGTGAGACATTTCAAAATAGAAAATGCCCTCATATTTATAAGACGGAAGCAGTATATTTTATATAAACTTACTCTAGTCCTTCCTCTAACAAATAAACATTGGAGTAAGAATGAGTCAGTAAAATAAGGATTTATAAAGTAAAAATGAATTTGAACTTATGATGGCGGATATACTAAAATGATAAATCGCGATTCTAATGGTGAACGGATAGAGTATTTCTCGTCTCTCCATAGGAATTTTACGTATGCATTTCCAGTAATACCAATATGATATACCGTTAGTAAGACTTTTTTTTAGGGTGTCAGTAATGTTTGTACTTTAACTAGTGTGCATTTTCTATATTTGCCTAACTATTTATCGCCATAATAAATATCTATTTGAGTAAATCAAATTCAAATAGATTCAGTAAATGCTTCTATGAAAGTAACTTCTCAAATTTCAACTAAGTTAATTACAAGATTAATCTTTATACAGTGGACCACTGTTTCGAAAAAATAATGGGTAAGTACTAAATAATTCATTCGTCCCACAATAGATGACATATTTGGAAATTAGCACAAAATTTTGGGTGATATTGTTTTGTTGTTTGGTGGAGAGACAAAATAATATATTTATATTAATGTGAAAGGGAGTTTTATCTAAAAAAGAAAATATGATATCTATTGTAGGACAAACTAAAAAAAAGTGTGACATCTTTTATCGGACGGAGGGAGTACTGTTTATGAAATATTCGTACTGTTACGGATTCAATTCCCACATCGGTTGTGAGAACAACTGGTGTGGATATATAGGCTAAATGAGCTCTCTCTCCTAACAGACTAGTCTTTTGGGATGAGTTCTCTTGTTTGGTCTGTATCAATTGGTGCTTTCATTGAGAGCCCAAACGGCTCGGAGTGGTGGCCGGGCAACGAACTCGCCGTGACCAACGAGTGCGTTTGGGGCCGACTCGGAGTGGTGGCCGGGCAAAGAATCCGCCGCGACCAACGAGGAACTCGGAGTGGTGGCCCACGGAGTGGTGGCCTGGCAAAGAACCAGTCGTGACCAATGAGGACGTTGTCCCTTTAAGGATGGTCGAATGTTACGGACTCAATTCCCACATCGGTTGTGAGAACAACTGGTGTGGGGTATATAGGCTAAATGGGCTCTCTTTTCTAACAGGCTAGTCTTTTGGGACGAGTTCTCTTGTTTGGTCTGTATCATACTTAAATATTCACTATAGACATAAAATATCCTAATAATAAAAGATTCTTCTCGTCGTAAAAGGTACTCCTGGGATATATAGGCTAAATGGGTTCTCTCTCCTAACAAGCTAGTCTTTTGGGATGAGTTCTCTTTTTTTGTCTGTATCACGTACTTAAATATTACTATAGACATAAAATATCCTAATAATAAAAGATTCTTCTCGTCGTAAAAGGTACTCCACTTGGATGGAGACAATATGTATTATACATTATTGTATACTAAATCGGTGTAAAAAATTTCATATAACATTAATACAAGATCAGTTAGTATCACTAATTTTTGCATCTAACCAATAAAATTTGGAGGTAAAGAAATAATGATAAAATATGTGAAAATAAACCGGGTCTGAATGACTGTAATTAAAAACTATACTCCCTCCATTCTTTTAAAATATCTGCATTTTTCATTTCTGTATGTTTCAAATAAATATATGAACATTTTTAGAAAGTTATCCCAATTTATTATTTCTATACATTAATTTATCTACAAATTATATCACCATTACATACTACTAATAATTTATCTACCCTGCGTTAACTATTCGCTTACTCTACATTAACTAACCTTATCTTCATCTCTATTACTTTACCAGTTTTATCTTAATTGCTATGTCATATTATTTGCCTATATTTTTATGGGATGAATGAAGTATTGAATAATTAAGTTTTCATATTCAGGTCACGATTATTGTATGCGATTAGAATATGATTTATGAACTTTCTAATTAGTATTCATTGAATTTATTTAAAATTGTTCATTCTCAAGTTAAATGTTATAATTGGCGGTTAAAATTTAATTTATATGGATGCGTTAACAAAAATAGGAGGTCTATGATTGTAATTTAACTAGAACTTTCTTGTCAAGTGTCAACAAAAATGAGATGTAAAACTATGCGATTTAAATGCTTTTTTATGAATGAGCAGAACCGTTAGGGCATGTTAGGGTGTCATCATCCCTTAAAATAATATTATACCACCATTTTTAGCCAATTATTTGTACACGTGGACGAATAATAAGCTGTCACGTGGCAAAAAAAATCTGAAAAAGGACGGTCAGCAATTTACTGGTCTTGATCCAACAATATTTCTTGTCCAGCAATCTATAGATTATTGTGTAGTGTTTGTAATATTGTTGTGTAGCGTTTATAATATTGTTGTATAAGCGGTGTCACGGTGTCATTTTAAAATGGGTTGTCATTTTAACACAAACCCCGTTTCAATATTGAAATATTAAATTTAAGAAAAAATAAAATAAGAGAGATAATGTTGAGTAGGCTATCTTCTATATTATTCTCTTTTCAATTACATTATCTTTACTTTAATTATTTATTACTCCCTCCGTCCCAGATAATTCGACCCAGTATTCCATTTCGGGCCGTCCCACATAATTTGTCCCACTTCACTTTTACGATTTTTGGTGGTGGACCTCATATTCCACTAACTCATTCCTATTCACATTTTATTATAAAACTAATACTTTAAAAGCAAGACCCACATCCCACCAACTTTTTTAACTCACTTTCCATTACATTTCTTAAAACCCGTGCCGGGTCAAAGTGTCCCGAATTATCTAAGACGGAGAGAGTATTATTTTTTAAAAATATGTGTGAAAAATAAATTTGTTACGTATAATGAGATAAAGAGAGTACTTCATAAGAAAAATGAAACCTTTATTTAAAATTATGTAACAGAAATTAAAAACATGTCATAATCTACTCTACCTAACTTCGATAAGTGACTTTCTCATGGAATACAAAGTTGTGTGTAGTGAGCCCTATATAAATGGAAACTTTATAATGGTTTTTTGCACTAAATTAGTATGGAGCACAAATTAAGGAATATTGTGTTTGTAATTTTCTTTGCATTGTTGGCTACTTCGGCCAATGCCACTATCACAATTCCTCCAATAACTCCACTACTATGTTCTACATTTCCACATCTTATAAAACTATGTCCGTCTCCTCCACCTCCCCCTCGTTCCCCGCCTCCACCATCACCGCCACCACCGTCACCGCCACCACCGTCACCACCTCCACCGTCGCCACCACCACCTTCACCCCCTCCACCGTCACCGCCTCCACCACCACCCCCGCGTTCCCCGCCACCACCCTCACCTCCACCCCCACCTTCACCTCGACCGCCTCCACCACCTCCACGTTTTCCTCCGCCGCCACCACCTTCACCGCGGCCGCCTCCACCACCTCCACCTAGACGACCTCCACCACCGCCTCCACGCTCCCCACCCCCACCCCCGCCACCACCATCACCTCGGCCTCCTCCACCCACTTCCACCTCCGCGTTCCCTCAACTAGGTTCCCCCCATCCACCATTAAGTTCCTCGTCTCTAACTCAACTGCCCAACACCACTTCCATCTTAATCTTTCTAAACATTCCACCCTTAATTACCTTCATATTATACTCCATTTGATAACATACAATAAATTCCTTTACAGGAATATCGTGTTTAAATTTCAAGTTTCTATTCTGTGTAGACATGTTTCTTTCTTGATAAAGCCACCAGTTATCTTTCATCCATCAAGTTTAACTTTACTCAAGAAGATATGATCAGAAACAAGCTACTTGCTGAGTGTTACACATGTAGTGATTGCTAGTTTATGTTGGTGCAAATTTTTGTTACCAAGAATAAAGTGTTGTACTTTACCCTTTCAGTATATATAAATATAAATAAAGATATATATGATAATTTCTGAAGTATAGTCAAACTTTGTTGTATACTGTCCATGGGTTGTGATATATGCAGTATTCATTCCTAGTGTTGAACTGTCGACACAACACATATTAACACGGAATTCATTTTAACATCATTTAGTTCATTCTAGAAATGAACTCACTGTAAAAGGAACTAAAATGAATTAAAAATGAACTTTGTGTTATCTAATAATGTTCTAAAATGAACAAAAACGAACTGAAAATGAAGGGTTAAACAATTCGGCGCTAGAAATTAGTTCGACACTGATCATAATCCTATTGTCGATATGTAACACCCCTTATGCAATTAATCTAGTAATTGAATAAATAATATCACATTTCGGAACGAATCTCAAATTAAAAGAAAATCCATTTTTTTATATAGATGCCTTATTTTCTACTTGGCAAATGAGAAAATTGCTAAATAATATCTAGAATTAGAGCATAAACTTGTTCTAAAAATTCTGTATATATATTTATGCAACCTTGATAACTATTTGCAAAAATACATGTTTAACAAAACTTGAGGTAGTAAAAGAAACATCCAAATTACATTACACTTCTAAGTTCTATACATGCCACATCTAGCATATCCAAAAGAATTACCAAAGTACAAAAGGGTTGGCTAGTGACTTGACTTGAGACCATCTAATCCGCAGGGGAAAAGAAATAAGTGTGCTTCGACAAGCTCAGTAGTATATTCAACATTAAAGCCTAATTTTCGAAGTTAAGTAACGTTGTGCAACCTATACATTTTTTAATTATTAATTATTAACTACATTTATGTGATCAAACATTGATCTAATGGAGTTTATTAGATTCATAATCACGTATCACATCGTAACTAAATCACATATGAGAATACAAAATAAATTACTCCCTCCGGTCCCCATTAAATGTCTCATATTTGACCGGTGCTGGTTTTAAGAAATTGTTTGACTTTGTGAATGAAAGTGGATGGAAAAAGTTAGTGGAATATGGACCCCACTTTTATATAATAGTTTTATAATAATTGTGAGTAGAATGAGTTAGTGGAATGTGGGTCCATTAACTAAAAGTAGGAAAAGTAAAATATGAGACATTTAATAGGGACCGAAGGAAGTACATAACACCAATGATCGAGTGAAATACAGAATATATAACAATACTATCCAGTCACCAACACATATGCAACACATATGCAGATCACCAACATTTTCACATATTCAAACACATATAGCCCCTTTAAGTGCTTAGTGACAAACTAGGGGACGCGGACCAGATCAGAAACAGAGCTTAGTCAGAACTGACACGGATTTTGTCCTCTACATGACTCCGCACAGACCACCCATTTAGGGTGTATATCAGACAGAGACGATAGATTGGATAGCAATCAGATGTCAATCCTCACTTCGGTTATCCAGAAGACGAGAGATCACAGCAGCGATACTGTCCTATGGCATACCAATTGTACCCACAAAACACGGGGCCAAAACACCGTCAAGTATACATATTTTCATCTCAATGCATATTTCCAATAATATACTATAACATAAACAGATTTGCAGCATCTTTTCACACTGTATCATATCAAATAAACGGATAAATTCCAATTCTCTCGATACCATCACATATCCAAGATTCTCATTTTTTTCATGTCATAAGAAACTTATACAAATCACATAAGGTATCACCGATTAGCACATAATATTCTATATGCAATTACGCAGACTTAATTCAGGAATTAAGACCTAATGTAGAATACACTACCTCGAGTCCAAATAGTGTTGACATCGAAATTCCAGATTCCTGCTCCTCCTTGCCTGGGATACCTTACCTTTTCACATATAGAATATTTCATGTTTCAACATCATTACAAAAATACTTCAGATATGAATCATATTCTCCTGGTTTCTTTTAACCACTTTCATACCTAGCTTATTCAAAATATTGTCCATGCTCAAAATTCCAAACCTACATCTTGTGACCAAATTGTAACGGGGTATTTTTTTTTTTTGATTCTAGAGGGAAACTTAAGTTCCATATTTGTACTGAACTTTTTCTAAAATCCGAGTTTGGGAGAGACGCATTAAGGTCATGCGTCTCCTTTTAATGAAACGCACGATAGTCATGCGTTTTAGGGTAAGACGCATAGAGATCATGCGTCTTTGAATTTTTTTGAATTTTTTTTTAATTAGAAGACGCATAAGCGTCATGCGTCTTAGGGTAAGACGCATAAGCGTCATGCGTCTCTTCGTCGAATTAAACAGACGCGAGCAGAGGCAGAAGCTTCATTATGCGCAGGAGAGAAAGGGGCCGGCGATTTTCCGGCGATTCTCGCCGATTTCCAACATATTACGGTAAGTTTTCTTCAATCTTTCAATATTTATCCCTTAATTCCGTGTTTACTGCATATTTTGTGTAGATTTCTCCCAATTTTGTAAATTAGGGTTTATTACAAATTGTTCAATTTTGACTGATGTTTTGTTATTTTGTTAGTTATAATGGATTTTATTGGTGAAATTGATTCTATAGTATAGTTTTTGATATGTTTGAGATGCTTGGTGTTGTGATTTTGGTTGTGATATTGTGTAAACCATTTTTCCCTTCTTTGAGATATGATTATGTGACTTTGTTTTGCTTGTTTGGATCAAGTAGGATAATAGGCAATTCCTTATTTATAGATAAGAATCATGAGATACATTATTAATTAATTAATTTGAGTTCGCCGTAGCTTGTAGTTTAATTATGATGAAATAGAATATTTGCGCAAAAAGCTTGATCTACACATGATTTTTGGGAGATGATTTAAGTGTACGAGATTCTTATTGTTCTATATTCATGTCTCCATCTTTTTAAATGTGAGTTTGTAACTTTTGTTTTGTGAATATGTCATTAGATTAGATGGCAACTTCAAGTTCTAGCGGACCGTTATTATATGGACCCGAAGATCCGTCAGTGCCATTTCTTCAGAGAAAACACATTTCAAATAAACTACTGAATGATGGCACAACACATGTTTTCAAAGTTCGACGAACGGAAAGTAAGACTTGGGATGTGGATATTCATGAGAATGTGATGTATTGGCTTGAGATATTTGGTTTCAAAGGCGTGATTGAATGTGGGAAGTCGATGAAGGTCGACAATGAGCTTATCACGGCTTTGATTGAACGTTGGAGGCCGGAAACGCACACTTTCCATCTACCGATTGGAGAGGCGACAGTGACTTTAGAAGATGTGCAAGCCATTTGGGGCTTGAGAGCGGACGGTCATGTTTTCACAGGTCGTGACTATCATGTCGGATATCCCGATTGGCCTAGCAAGTGCCAAGCTTTGCTGGGATGGTTACCAGATACAGGGTCAGAGACAAAGCAAGGCGGTTTGTTGATGACCACTCTGATCAATCAAACGAGGATACCTTTGGATGATGACCTACCTACATATGTGTATATCCAAAGGGCACGTATCCATGCCCTAATCTTGTTAGGAGGACTCATTCTACCAGACACCACGGGGTGTAAGGTTCCTTATATGTGGCTGAATGCATTGGTGGATCCGGACGAAGTGCAGAATATTAGTTGGGGTAGTGCGGCTTTGTCGTACCTGTATCATTATCTGTGTGGGGCTTCCATAGAGCAGAGGAAAGAGTTGGGTGGGCCTATGGTGCTTCTGCAGCTATGGGCGTGGGAAAGAATGCCCACATTGAGGCCGTCGTTCATAGGAGCACTCGTGCACGAGCCATATAGTGTTGTGTTCATTACCAACATCGGGTACTCCAAAAGGACCACTCGGTAATTTGCAAAAATATTTCACCCCACTGTGATCGTATTCTGGAAGTGGTTGCTCACCTTGCACGACGGGTTTATATATTACCTCCTCATCACTGGAAATATCAGCAGCTTGAGAATCATCACTTAAAATAGTGTCAGATGATGAAGACGACAATGGTGGATCACGGTCTCTTCGTACAACATCAACATCAACATTATCCTGAACATTCACTTGATTATTCATTCCAACATCAGAAGCATCAGCAACATCTGCTTGCTCATTCATACCACAATCAAAGCTCATATATTCAAACCCTCGTAGATGATCCAACACCGTAATCAACAATTGGTGGGATTTCTACATTTCTTAAAGGCGATTACTCAAGAAGTAATTCAATATGACGAGTAGAATTTTGAGCCTCATTAAACACAAACATCACACTGTCATCACTGTCAACCCCAGTACATATGTAACTCATACCGGTACCATAGAGACAATGCCTCCATGATATTTCTATGGAATGTTGATTCATATCTATTCTTATCTTAGCACATATCATTGCAACTAATTCAGAGAATGAGACACATGAATTCAATACGATAGAGCCTCTCGCACGAGGTGGATCATAACCAATACCCACTTGAGGAAGTTGAACTATTCTACCACCCCAATACAAACTCACAAATACTGGCATCATTTCTGCATAAAAAAATATACAACATAATAACAATTAGAGACAATTTTTTTCTATAAACCCTAATTTAGTAAATTTGACAAGTTTGGCATCAGAAAATCTAATGTTATGCAATAAACAACGAATAAGTGAGAAATGTTGAAAGATTGAACAAAACTTACCGAAAGATAAGAGGAAATGGCCGAAAATCGGCGAGAATCGCCGGAAATCGACCAACAAATCGCTTGCCCCTTTCTCTCCTACGCAGAATGAAGCTTCTGCCTCTGCTCGCGTATGTTTAATTCGACGAAGAGACGCATGACGCTTATGCGTCTTACCCTAAGACGCATGACGCTTATGCGTCTTCTAATTAAAAAAAAATTCAAAAAAATTCAAAGACGCATGATCTCTATGCGTCTTACCCTAAAACGCATGACGCTCGTGCGTTTCATTAAAAGGAGACGCATGACCTTAATGCGTCTCTCCTAAACTCGGATTTTAAAAAAAGTGCAGTACAAATATGGAACCTAAGTTTTACTCTAGAATTAAAAAAGAAATATGCCAATTGTAACTATAACATTAGAAACTTGAGTTCTAAGAATAATTTAAATAAGATAGATAGCACAAAGATTCACTATTTTTCACCAACTTTGACTTAAGCTTATTTAGTAGTAGTAGTAAATATTCCTAAACTTGCATATCTCACTAATCATGAACATCTTTAACCAAAAATATATCAGCGTCATCAAGTTTCACGCTTAGCTATACGTTGTCCCAATTTTTATCGTGCCAAGAATACTAATTTCCCCTCATTAAGGTGTAAATCATTTTTATAAGATAAATTCTAAAATCAATCCAAGTAGCATAACAAAATTCACAAACTAAAGATAATAATCATTCACACGTCAAGATAAACTTCCATTTTGGGGAAATTAGCTATAAAAAGCTTAGAGTTTCGCCAGATTTGTTCAAAATGCAAATTGGGGAAAACATAATTATGAACCCTAGTTTTAAATTCAAGAAGAAGATATACAAGTAAGAGGTTGCTTACGTAAAGGAGAGATAATTCTAGCCTAGACCGGTCAGAAAAATGGCGATGACACGCCGGAATCTGCCGGGCAGCAGCGACCCAGAGAGGGAAGGAAACCGGAGTGTGTGTGTTTGAGCAACAAAAGAGAGGCTGAGAAACAGAGGGAGGGACGAAAATGAATGTGCTGCGTCGTTCGCCGGAAGGAGGCGACAACGTCGCTGTGTGTGTATCTCCATGGCGGTGGTGTATGTATCAATGTGTGTTAATTGAAAGTGTCGAAGGTGTGGGAATGATATTTCCTCCTTTTTTTCATTTCTAATTTCTTTCTTTTTTTTTTCTTTTTATTCATTTCTTCTTTTTTCAAATCATATTTATTTCTAAAATTCAAAACCCCACGACTTTATTTTGTAGTATTCTAATATTAATATAAACACATTTATAATCCAAAGCTTTCACTCATTCAGACTTCTAATTTAATTATCGATGTCTATTGCATTTTATCTAATTTTCTAATTTACGAAATTTCAGGGCGGTTACATGATACTTTAAACTCAACTATAAGGGAACGAGGGGAAATATGACTAAACTCTCTCTCAAAAGTATGAACTATTTTCTTATTAATTCGTCTATGATATGAACTTTCTGTTGGAATGGAGAAATCAATTACTTGGAGAACAAGGAATCAAGACATGAAGATATGGCAAGAATAATAGAGGAAATAGATTAAAGATTATGGAAAATCAAATCAAGAAGATATTATGGAATTAGAATATATTTTCCATGTATAGCTAGAATTAGTGCCTATAAAAGGTTGTGTAACCATTGAGAGAATTAAAAATTCAAGTCATTCACAATGTAGTCTTTAAAGTTCTCCCCGTCTTTTACTTTCTGCAATAATATTTTATTTTCCGCATTTTATTTTTCAACATGGTATCAGAGCAGGTTCGATCATAGGATCGATCACTGTCTCGGAAAAAAAAAAAAAACAACTTCGTAGCCATATTCTTCCCATACCAGCCGTGAATTCCACCAAATATCCAGCCAAGAAATCTATAAACCAAAGCCCCCTAAAACAAAAATCCCATAATCTCAAATTACCGTGATATTACCAGTTCAAATTACCGAGCTGGAGAACCATGGAACCAAAAATGTTGTCTCTGCTGCAGGGAAGGAGAAGGCCAGAGAGGCCCTTGAGAAAGCCACCAACAGAAGGATGAGATAGAAATTTGGAATTTTATGAAAGTGCAATTGGGAACTTTGGGTTTCCTCAATATGGAGGAAAGATGATCGGCTCTGTTTTCTACACTGAATCAAATAGGTGCAAGATCCATATAACAATTGGAGATTGGCACAATCGAGAAGTTGAAAGAAACATCCAAGGAGAAGCCCGTTCGAGCAGATTCTTGCCGAGAAAGAGGTTGAGAAAACCACTAAAGCCAGGTGGTTGAGAAACTTGTCGTTGACGAATTGTCCGGCTGAGGAGGGGAGGAACTAAACAACCGAACAATTCCGCCGAGGATGAGAGGAAGCTAAACCATCGAGAGATAGGGCAGAGAAGCCCACTGTCGAGAAGGGCTGCCGAAAAGGGTCCAAGGGAAACCCGTTGGAGAGATCGATCGGCCGATGATGGAGGCCAAAGATGGGTGCCTTGAAGGATGCCAAGAAGATGGCCACAGAGAATGAAGTAAGCTAATTGATCACTGCGAGATGCGCGGTGATAAACTTGCCGGAGACAGCTTGTGTCGGCTTCTAAAGCGGAATCCGCCACAGGGGGAGAGGCTGTCACCGTAAAGTGGATACAAAGAATGCATCCGCTTGAGAGTGAGAGTTAAAGAAATACATGGAAATAATGTTGAGATCACTTTGGGGGTATGGACTTATCACGGGAGCACTTGTAAGGAGAAAGGTAATTAAGGCTCATATCAATGTGACCACTACTGATGCGTACACTTGGATGATCTGCATTGCTTTCACTAAGAAGCGTAAGGCGTAAGGTTACATGCTGTGCAAGTGGTAGCCAAGTTCACCAGATTCGGAGGAAGCTGGAGATGTGACAGCCAAAAAAAAAAAAAAAAAAAAAAAAAAAAAAAAAAAAGAGAAGAGAAGAAGGCACGACAAGAAGAAAGAGTGAAACAGAACGAGGACAAGTAGACGAATTATCCGGCAGAGGGCGAAAGGAAGCAAACCAACCGAATAAGTCCTCTACTCCCCTCCGAACTGAGGAAATAGCGTTGAAAGCCTCGGCCAAACGGTGAGAGGGCGAGAAAGCTGCATATGGCTAGCCACACACCAATGCCTGGAATGAATCTTTGAGATGCATTCTGAGCAGCACCGAGAGAGGAGATGCTACTGTCGAAGATGGGGCAGCCAGGAGAGGCTGCGAACTCACGTTACAATGGATGAAGCGTTTGGCCGAGGGGGAGATATCAGCCACTTGCCAAACGATTCAATCTCCGAATCAAGAAGAGAATTTCCGAGGGCGAAGGCGGAGCAGCCAACGTCTGCGCGGCGAGGGGGAGAGAGAGCGTCGCCACACAACCACTGTGAAGAGCTGGTGGGAATGGGATGTCGTCAGGAACACGTCGAGAACCTGTTGCCAAAAGAGGATGTTGAAGGAACAACGCAAGAAAAGCCACATAGGCTATGATGGTATGCTTGTTGGTAATGCAAGTACTTGTTCTCCGGGATGAGAAGAGGAAGGAGACGTTGTGATAAGTCTGCTGCTTCATTGTTAAGTTTCTAAAATGGAAAAGTAAATTTGGGCCCAGTGGTTATTAGGCTCAAGAAAGAAAAGAAATGAAAATAATAGGCTCATAGTTTGAGTTGTAATGGATTGACAAGAGTCAAAAGATGGCTCCTAGATACGAGCAAAAACTGTCTAGATTAGCTCCTCGACATGAGTCAAAACTGTCTGATGCTCCTAGATACGAGCAAAAACTGTCTAGAGTAGCTCCTTGATATGAGTTAAAACTATCTAAGATGGCTCCTAAATATGAGTAGAAACTGTTTTGACAAGCTCCTTGACACGGGTTAAAACTGCCAATAAAAAATTGAAGAGCTCCTTGACACGAGTTAAAACCGTCAACAGAAAATTGAAGAACTCCTTGAAACGAGTCTAAACTATCAATGATGAATGAAGAGCTCCTTGATAAGAGCCTAAACTTTCAATGAAGAAAATTAAAGAAGCTCTAGGATACGAGCATAAACTGTCAACGGAAATTGAAGAACTCTTAAATACGAGTATAAACTATTTATCAAACTAAAGATCGTGCAAGTTAAGTGTCGAAAAACTCGATACTCAACTTGAGGGGGAGTGTTGGAATGGAGAAATCAATTACTTGGAGAACAAGGAATCAAGACATGAAGATATGGCAAGAATAATAGAGGAAATAGATTAAAGATTATGGAAAATCAAATCAAGAAGATATTATGGAATTAGAATATATTTTCCATGTATAGCTAGAAATAGTGCCTATAAAAGGTTGTGTAACCATTGAGAGAATTAAAAATTCAAGTCATTCACAATGTAGTCTTTAAAGTTCTCCCCGTCTTTTACTTTCTGCAATAATATTTTATTTTCCGCATTTTATTTTTCAACACTTTCACATATCATTTTATTTGTAATTTATACCGCTATGGTAAAATAAATAAACTAGATCGAAAAGACAAGGTTCCGAACTATTATTTCAATTCTTACTTCTTTTCTTGATTTAATCTCTCTTTTTTTCAACCAATTTACGGACAAACTATATGAAAGGACTTCTATTGGAACCCCTCACACAATGGTGGGGAAAATGAAATGAGTTCAAATGGTAGAAAAAAATCAGTTGCTAAATGAATTCTAATTTGTTGGCTATTACTTATCGAATCTAGTTCTAAAATATGTTTTGATTAATCTGATGATCGAGTTGATTCCATGATTATAAGTTCATTCTATACCGGACCAGGCTAGAATCGAGTTATATACATTCTCAAGGAGTCATTCGAAACTTGAGATAAACACAAAAATGGAAGAACTATTCCTAATTTAGTTTGGATTGCTAGTTTCATGTATCCTATTTTCTGAACAAGTTTTTTATGCTCTAAGGATTGTGTTTGTTTTACGTTCCCCAGCAGTTGATCACTTGTTGGGGAATTGAACAACCAGAATAAGTGGTTCACATCTCATAGGCCTACATGTATTACCACTACAGATTAAATTCTATATTACAGACCAGCACAAAGATCCATCCATGGACAAATTACTATGTAGATGGAAGTTTCAATTCTTTCTTTAGCTCTTCAGTGTAGTCGCATTCAAGCTTTCTTTTTTCTATCATCTGGCAAAAGTCTTTTAATCTGTTATTAAATCTTATTTATACTTGGGAGATGAGGCTTGGCTTCAATTTGAACTAGAGTTTCCGAAAAAACGCTACTTTCTAACGGCCTAGAGGCTACCCATAAGTGAAAATTCCATATTCCATCTATACCAAGTTGGCGCAGTGAATTGGTGTATCTCACTAATAATTCTTTGACAAATGGAAATAAAAAAAAGGGCTCACATACCACCTCAAATGAACACCAATTCAAAAAATTTAATTGCACAAATAGACATGTATTAATCATGGAAAGTGACATTATATTACTACTATTAAATTAGAAAATATCATCGTAAAATAGGCGTACAATATAATTACAATATATATGTATATATATTGACCTAGGGATGTGTTAAAATGACAACCTCTCTTAAAATAATATCATACCACCATTCTTAGCCAATCATTTGTACACGTGGACGAATAATCAGCGGTCATGTGGTAATCATAAAAAATTCACAAGGGTGAATTTATGCGGACTGCAATATCCAATACTCTAGACTGCAATATCCAATACTCTAGACTGCAAGGTGACGTGGCCTGCAATATCCAATACACTGACTGCAATCTATAGATTGCTATAGATTGATGTTAGCGTTTATACTATTGCAGTCTAGCATATATAATATTGCAGTCTAGCGTGGTGTCACAGTGTCATTTTAAGAGTGTTGTTATTTTAACGCATCCCTATTGACCTATCAATGTAAGTACTTAATATTTTACATATAAAAAGTAATCATATTGCATTACTTTTCGTGCCAAGAAAAAGAAATCATATTACAGTCGAAGAAACTAAACTTTTCAGTGATCATCAAATATTTCTATTTAAAATACTAGTACTAATATTTTTCAAATGATTTTTTATTTTCTTACTTTATAAATTTCTTGAATTACTTTTACATGATAATAAGAAATATTGATAATTATAATTAATTACTTAATATGCTAACAAATTATAAGTTATATTCATAATTTTATTTGTGTAAATTTTTTGTATATATAAAAATACAAAACAAGAAAAAAAGAAAATGAAAAAGTTTTTATTCATAAAATCTCAAAATAGTACTACTATCAAGGAATTTTAATATACTAATTTTTTTCTTGGCATGAAAAGTAATGTAATACAGAATGATTAAATTTTTATGCGTAAAATATTAACTATTACATTAAAAGGTCAATATGCATATATATTGCATGCCTATTCTTATATTATATGATGATATTTTCCATATTTAATATTAGTAATATAACGTCACTTTCCGTGAGTACATATCTACTATGTGCAATTAGATTTATGGAGCTGGTGTTCATTTGTGGTGGCATGTAAGATCTTTTCTATTTTTATTTGTCAGAGTTATTGGTGAGGTACACTAACTCACTATGCCAACTTGATATGTAAGGATCATGAAATTTTTACTCGCAGTCCAGTGATTTGGTTTCCTGTATAATTATACCCATGACTTTGCCCATGTATAATTTATCGTAATCTAAAGTGCAAGTGGGTGAAAAGAACTTGATGTCCTTTTTAGAGGGAAATTGGAAAGATGAAGTGTCTTTTATTTCTTTACTTTATTTTTAGTCTTCCAATATAATACTCCCTCTGTCCCACAAAAGACGTCACACTTGTGGGATGGCACGAGATTTTAGGAGGTTTTATTTTGTGTGTTAGATTGAGAGAGAAAATATAATTTTATATTAATGTGAGAGGAAACTTTTTCTAAAAATGAAAGTGTAACATCTTTTGTGGGACGGAGGGAGTACTTCTTTCCAATATTAATTTTTATTTAGTCTTTGGCTATGTAGATCAAGTAATGCTATGGTCTAAAATTAAACGGTTTAAATAGTCAACTAAAATGTGATTACTGGATAATACAAAATTTCTAACTTGTCTTCTCAAACAAGATTTAAATTTTTATGATTTAAATTATTCATATGTTTAATTTGGATATATTTAATATTCCATATATATTTTTCAAATTAAATTTTTTAATCAATATATTAAATTTATATATTAATTTACCTTTTATTTGGATTAAAACTGAAATTGTGCAAGAGAATTTAGTTTGCCTTCTATTTAGGTTAAAATTGAAATTTAATCCTTTATTGCAATACTTTTTCTAAGAATAATTCACAACCTAATCAACAACATAAAGATTTAATATTTACCATTTTTATTCTATATTTACTCAATTAAAATTTTAATACATTTTAATTAGTCTATAATTTAATATATTTTAATTAGTTTCCAATTAATTAAATAATACTACTAAGTTTATTAAAATAAATTCCAAAACTAGATGAAACTATAGATAGTAGTGTAAATTAACTTATAAAGTTCGTATAACTTCTTATAATATAAATAGTAGTGTAAATTACCACATACTATATACTATTCCCTCCATCCCACAATAAGAGTCACACTTTGTCATTTTTGTCACATTTCATTTTTACCATAAATGATAAGTAGGTCTTACATTCCACTAACTCACTTTACTCATATTTTATAATAAAACAATACAAATAAGTGTGTCTCATATTCTACTAACTTTCCCAATCCACTATTTTTTACATTTCGTAAAATCTGTGCCCAAAATTAGAGTGACTTTTATTGTGGAACAAATAGAGTAAATAGAGTAATATATAGTGGAAATTGGTTGAAATACCACAAATACCATTTTTAGCAAGAAAAGGTACGAAAGTCGTGCCTTTTAATGATTGTCAATTAACAGCTGCATCTAGACAATTTACGACAAAACATAGAATATTGTGAAAGCCATTTACTGGATTTAAAAAGATGCAGTTTGGATGTCTCATTTTATCGGCCCGTTCTCATAGTAAAATGTTTACTCTTTACATATTCAGAGTCCATCACTAATTTTAGATAATACTCTTACTTTATTCTTATCAGTTACTTTATTCTTTTTATCTCTCCAAATTTATTCATCTAGCATAATTTTGTAGTGTGTCATTGAAGTGTGATTGCTCTGTCTGTCTATATTAGATATTTTAAAGTGCTTTAACTAATATTTTTTTAAATTTACATTCACTTAATTAAAATGTTTTTTTTAATATATCTAATATACTGTTATTATACTTTTCTTATTCAATTATTTGATTTCTACTCTTTGATATTTACGCACACATATTTTCTTAATTTATTTCTATATCTTATTCTAATTAACTCATACTCTTTGACCATTAGTTACACATCTTCTTTTTTCATTAATTTTATTGTTTTTACTCCACTTATATCATAAATTTAAATTATATAAATATTTCATTCATTAAGGAGTAATAAATTCTTCATTTAGAGTGACAAGATAAGTACATTTCTATTTTTTAAATCTTCACATTGCTTTGAATTCTTATTTTCTATATATTTATTATATTTTGTACTCATTATTTGAAATTCTTATTCTCTATGCATAACATGGGTAATACTACTTATTGTAAAAGGAAAGTGAGACGAATGGAAGGTAGTGGAGAGTGAATGTGATGTGTATGTGTTGTAGGGGTTTCAATCAAACAGGTCCAGAGAATTCACCAAACCGCAGGGTCTAGCAGATCATAAACCTATCTGAATTTGTCATTTGTGCACTCTCAACCACTTCAAAACCTTAACCCATTATACTATTGGCTAGTATATGGAAGTAAAGATAATCCCACAGAGACGGAGGGGTTTAGCAAGTATTCAGAGGATTTGGAAGGGGGTTAGCTACTGTCACGCAACTCATGGGTTAAGTTTTTAACTACTAGTCTCAACAGAATAAAAAGCAAAGAACCTATCTACTAGACCTAGGAAATAGGGAAAAGTACGTATGCATGCATGACTCGAGGAAATGAAATTTAACTAGAGAGATTCAAACAACTAAACTATTGGGTTGGGTTGAAGATTTCCCAAAATGGTTAAACAAGCACGTAAACAACAGTGGGGACCAATTTCCCGATTTAGCTACGGTGACAGTAAAAGCTGCAAAAAGTAATCGAACAACCAACAAGCAGATCGAATCCTTAACTAACTACAGACTTCATCTTCTTCAGTAAACTAACATAAACTCAGACGAAACAGAGCATCAACATATCAAAACAAAGCAATCTCAGATCCGACTTCAAACACGACGACTAAGCATAAAACTACCAGATCTAAACTACTATTTCGAGCAGAATCAGAAAACAAACCATGCAAATTCAAAACACCACGTCTCAGATCCACAACTCCAACAATAATTCAACTCCGATCAACCTGATCTCAACTCTGCTACATTCAGATCCATAACTCTACAATTCAGATCCAACAAATTCAACGACAATTTAACTCTGATTCAACCGATTTCAACTCCAAATCAAGAATCAATTGTAAAAAGCATCCAAATCAGTAAAAACCAACATCAAAGCATCAAAACCAGATAAAACATATACCGAAACTTTCATAACGTCAGAAATAAGTTCAAACAGAACAGCCAGCGCCGAGCTTCCAAAACAACGAAGTTCAAGGCGTAAAAACAATAGAAATATAAATAGATTGTATCTTCGCCCCCTTGGAAATGGTGTTGCACTACTGAACTGAACTAAACCACCACAAAACACCCAGAATTTCAACCTATTCCCAAGTGCGTAGAGAAAATATGTGTGTGAAGTGAAATGAGTGATGAAGAGGAGTGAACAAAGAGCGAAAAACTACAAGTGGAGATGCCTCTCTTCAAGATAATCGTCTCTATTTATAGTTGAGGCTCGGACTTCTAGGGCACTTTTCCTCGCTTATTTGTCATTTTTGCCACTCCTAAAAGATCCTTCAAAAGATGCTCTTCGCTTCACAACGGCTCCCACCATTGCTTTCGTATCCTCCTAGGTCGGTATGGCGAATTGACACTTTCCACTTCAAATCCCTTTGATTCCATCTGCCTGGTCAATTTGCATCTTTTTCCTGGGTCCGGTAGATTTTCTACACACCTGAGCTTACAAATACGTATTAGTTCATTGAAATCTCAGAAATTACCCATAATCAAGGCATGAAACGAGTCTTATCAACGAACAACAAAATAACATAAATTACTCCTATATTACACTCACGAGAATAAACCACGTCATGTTAATAAATCAAAGTAGTAAGGTGGTGAGAGGAGAGGAGTGGGAGAGAGGACAGAGGAAATATCATTCAATAACTGGTTGAAGATAATAAGTTGAATGAGAGAGTTATCGGGGATGTTTGATTGACAATATTATATCTTAAATTGAATATGTTCATGATTGATTCATAATACTAAATCCCATTATTTAATTCAATATTATATCTTAGATTGAATATGTTCACGATTGATTCACATGGCCATCCACAACGCTATCTCTTATCCATCTCTTAATCCCCTCATCTCTTCACTATTCATGGACTCCACTGTATTTTTTCACTTTATTTCTAAACTAAAAGATAGCACCTACATCCCTCCATCTCTTAACCATCTCATCTCTTAACTATTCATTCAATTTCATTTTTTATTTTTATTTTCAACAAATCCAATTAATAAAAAGCACACTTCATTAAATAAAATAAAATTATAATTTAAAATGTTTTGATTCAATTTGGGAGAAGAAAAATATTTTGAGATGAAGAATGTAGAGTGTTTGATTGAGAATAGAGAGTTTTTTTATGGTGGATAATTTGTGGGAATGATTTGGTATTTATAGAAGTGATTGGAGGCTTTAAAAAAATTGAAAAAAAATTACAAATTTGAAAAAAACAGTAGTATAATTTTTGGAATTTTTTTAATATATTCTTTTTTAATCTTTGAATTTTTCTGAATTAAAAAAAAATAAAAAAAAAATGAATTTTAACGGATATAAACTGTCACACCTTAACCCTTATGACGTACGCACTTACTTTAAATAAATTCAAAATTTTAAAATAAATAATCCACACTTTCAAATAAATAAAACACACATATTATAAAATTTCAAAAAACCAACATTTATCATGTACATATTTCAAAATATTCTAAACCGTAGTGGGACCCTCTCACCACTCCATATACAATACATTTATCTAAATGCAAAAATGATGAGGAAGAGAAGTTGTCAAAACGTGTCAGCCGTCGACCCTTATAATAATTGTAACTCACATCAACCCACGAATCATTGATATCTTATTCTTGAAAAATATTAGTGGTTTATATGAGCCACAACTCAGTGTATATAAATCTTACCTTTAATTTCACACACCAATATCAAACACATTCTTTCACCAAAATATATCATCGGAAGTAATAAACATCATAAATAATTTAATATTCATATGCTGATTCACTTGGATTTTACATGATTTTAGAGGGTAGTTTTACTTGGTTTTGATCATATATTGTGAACTTTGAGACATGGTTATAGCTACTTCTCTTATGTTGGTATTTTGACCATTTTGTGAAGAATGTGTAGAAAAATGTACAAAATATGTGGATGTGCAGCTGCTCAATGTTCGAGACAGCTTTTCTGGAGATTTTGAAGTCCGATTCGCATGTAATTCATACCATTCTCTTCGTCTTCGAAAGAGCTTCGCGTGAATATCTTAAACGTCTCAATCGGAGTTCGGTAGAAGAAGTTATGACCGTTTTACCAAGACTGCGCAGAGCAGTGACATAGCTGGCGACCCGCCAGGTTCGCATGCAAACGAACCTGGCGACCCGCCAGCAAAACACGAAAAAAACGCCGTAAGCAGCTCGCCAGCTTCGACGCACACCCAACCTGGCGACCCTCCAGCTTCGTCGGACAGCTTATTTCGGGCCCAAAGTCAACCCTAGGTATATATATGCCTAGGAAACGCCTCCTACAACATTCTACACGCCTTCAACCCCAAAAATACTACTTTTTCACCTAGGAAGAAGAGAAGAACGAGCAGAGGACGAGTATTCATCGCAAGATTGAAGACGAGACCTCCAATCCGCCCAATCCAATTCTAGGAGTTTCTACTTTTAGTTTTATTCTTGTTCAAACAATGTTTTTGAATATTTCTTTGAATATTTCTTTGACTTTTGTGTTGAACATGAGTAGCTAAATCCTTCGTAGAGTTCTACGGGGGAGATACAATGATTCTTATGTTTAATTGATTTCCTTTTTCTATGTCTTGGCTCATGTGGTTATTTTGATTTCTTCTGTGCTTATACATTTATTTGACTGATCACCTTATAAATGCATGTGGATTTTACTACAAGAACTGAGAAGTGAGTAGTTTAATTTAAAAGAGAAGAAATTGACGTCTTTGCCAATATAATCGAGAGATTTGAGCCTTTGAATGAAGCTAAGTATCTTAGGAGCTATTAGGAGTTGTTACCTTAGTTCTAGGAAGGAGACTTCGGTTCTAGGTAGCAATCTACAAATTATATGCTTTGAGAAAAGATATAGTTTTACCTTAGTGATAGCTTAATAACCCTTGAGACCCTTTGTTGGCATAGGTTGGAAATTAGTTGAGCATAGGATAGTTGTTATCGATCCCGTAGGATTCTACCCTTCTCATCTTTGATCTACATCCGTTTTCTTATTTGCTTTTAGTTCTCTATTTGTTTTTAATTGTTTTTACCTTGCTTTTAAGTAGATTTAGAAAACCCAAACTTTTCGATTCATCTAGATAGTAGTTGAGGTTGGTTCGTGGTAATTAGATTGACACTCATTGTCTTTGTGGATACGATACTTTTTGCTTACTATTTGCTACATTAGCCCCGTACACTTGCGGGTATACTTGTGTTAAAAATAAGTTGAGTCATATGCATATGCCTATGATCCTTTTAATATTCTGTGACTGAGCAAGCCTGGTATCTGCCCGGGATTTCCATTGTATACGACCTGCATGTTCCTTTTTTATTATTTGACCTTTCCACGAAGGCCCCTCTTTGATTTGACCTTTCCACGAAGGCCCCTCTTTGTATATTTTCTTTGACCCGTAGGTCCATTATCATTGTATATGACCCGTAGGTCTTTTGCCATTGTATATCAGATCCAGAGCAAGACAGTCACATATCCTCTTTAATCTCATGATTCGAATGATTCCAGTGCCATACATCAAATGTATCCATCATTCCATTGCACCAATTACATATCCATATATTCCATTAATTAACACAAATACTAAATATAAACATATTCATTGCACAAATCACATATCCACATCATTCACAACATCAATATCAAATACTCCACACATGACCATTTCAGACTCACATCATATAATTCAAATATTTACTCCAATTTAACACATAGCAATCAATCATATAAAATATGTAAAATTAAAAGTGTGATTTATACGCACCTGATTACGACAGATAAACTATTCAAACTCCTGATTTCGCCTCCTAATTTAACACGAATATGCCATATATTTTCTGCTCCGTTCTTCCCTTTTCTCTCTCTAATTTACACCCTTTTCTCCTCTCTTTTTTTTCTACACTATATAAGTGAGCATACTAATTAATCCACTTGTATATGGTTTCACTAATCCACCTGGATACAAGACATGCAGTAATTCATGGAATTACACGTGCCCTCTCCTATACATATATATAAAATAAACTTATTATTTTAGATCATGTAATTAAATAAAAAAAAGCTAATTCACAAGGTTACACTTATCAACTTTGCATGCACATTCTATACGTGTATTTTAATAAAATTTTACACGTCATGCTCACCTTTTGTTAAATGAATTCAAGAATTTGAAGTTAAAAATAGAATATTACATATATCTTTGCCATAATCAATTATACCAATAAGAGCAAATCAATTATAAAAATAAGTGTAAACAAAAGTCATAGTAAAAGAATACTAGAACAATTACATAAAGAAATTTAATATGACTATTAGTACGTACATATATATATTTACATGCACACATTATTACTCATGCATTTAGCTTAACTATTTAGTATTTTAATATATATATATGTATATATAATCACACATATAATATTTATTGTGCAAGCAATAATATAAATATGTAATAATAATAAATAAAAATGTGTAAATATGTAAAATGATGCATGTTTCGGGTTAGGGATGTCACATAAACGACGTCCACTCGCGGGCCGGCGAGTGGGCGTCACGCACGAACCACAGCTCGCCACGTAGCCAAGGTGCGTGGCGAGACGTCTCGCCAGCTTCCTCTTCGGAATGAGACGCGGGACGAGACGGAGACGAGATGGCAACGAGACGGGATGGAGACACCCACGCGATGCGCTGTGGGTGCCCTATTACTAAATCCCATTATTTAATTCTAGGTGAATAGTCTTATGATAATTAGTCATAGTCATCCTTCTCCTGCTACAATAATCTCACCATTAAATCATGGGATAATCTACGTGTGATAATATTTTTTAAAAATATGGTTCGTGTTTAATATTATAGTTAAGTTCAGAGACTAAATATATAGTTCTTTCTAATTGATTAAACTACAATTCAAATTAGTTCATGTACTATCTTAATCTAGTCAATATATCTTTCAATTGTTGATAGATAGAGTAGACTCGTGACTATAATTGAGCTTAATCGAGCCAACGGAAGCCTTTTAATTTAGATTTGTAACTAAAGTACACTACTTATCTTAATCAATGTCATCTTTCAATATTTAAAATAAAATTTCAATATTCTCTTTGTTATTCAAATATTTAATTATATTTTTCTTTTTAATTTATTACACTCAACAAATTCCACCAATTATTATCATGCCATTCGTCATGAGAGTAATCATTTTGAATACTCCACAACACATGAGGAATAATTTTTTTATACTATTTATTTAATAGGAGCAATTCATACTTCACCATGTCCATAACCGTAACTCTTTTCGTCTTACATATATAGAACGAGAAATTTGTTTCGCACTTCATTGTAGTACTATCAAATTAGTCAACTTTATTAGACTATGCGTGTTCTTGTGATTCTCAATGCTAATTAAGTTTATGTACCACTAATTCAAAGTCTAACAATATACTAGTATACAGTAAATGCCGAGCTTGAAGTAAACTCTAATTAATAACCTGCCTAACTATAATTAGTAACCGATGACACATCAAAATATACAGAAGACTTATCCACTTCTAATTGTTTGCTATAAATATGGAAAACCAGTCTCATTTCTGCTCATCAATCGAGTAAGTAAATAAACAAGCCATACATCATGTCTATGAATTCGAGCATGAAGATTATAGTTGCTCTCTTGTTCACATTGCTTGCAACACCAACAACTGATGCTTTGTTTTTTGATTTACCATGCATACCCCTTCCTACATTTTTGCAGCGATTAATCATCATTAATATTGCCATATTTTGTCCAGTTTCGCCAACGGTGTTTCCGCTAACGCCACCGGTGGTGCCACTGGAAACACCACAGGTGCTGCCGCTGACGCCACCGGTGGTAACGCTGCCAACGCCATAGCTGTTGTCCACCACTCACTTGATCGACGCCTGCAGTTTAATTAGTGCTGGAAAGTTTGATGATCTAATTAAGCTATATATGTAGTGTTCTACTCATAATTATAACGTTACTTGTTAAAAATAATTGATGTAGTAGTACTATTTTATTAGCACTACACTTCCTTGCAAATATAATATGGGACGGAGAGAGTATTATTTTTTCAGCAGTGACCCATAATATTATGTTTAACTAGGATTAAATTAGTTTAATTTAATTGGTGAAAGTACAAACATGTGTAGCCTAATCCACTCTGCATGAATTCCTAATCTGTCCCATAGTAGTCATTAGTTAGGATACGAGAAATAAGATATAAATATTAAAGAAATAAAGATAGAATTTTTTGAAATCCCACATGGGAGAGTTACAAAACACGCTTATCAATTTAAGTGGAATTGTATGCAATGACCTAGATCAGATATGAAAAAGATAATTATATGATATTATAAATACTCATAAATCAATTTATTTATATGTAAAGAATCAATCATAGTTTTCGCCCCTTGCTTTATAGTGGCCGATTGATCTCTCTTTTTTATTCTTTTAGTTCTTATTCAATTCTATAGTTCAAGATAGATTTTGTCCACACAAATTTCTAGAATCGAGTTGGGAAATAAAATAAAAAATTCAAGATTGAATACGAAGAACAAGACACATGGGGAAGTCACATGTCTCATGGATTATTTGGAGAATTTAAACGTAAGTTTCAAATTTATAGATTCATGTATTAGACTTTAATTTTTCTTTTATATAATGTATATGAACTAATTCGTGATTTACCTGCTGTTTATATGTTGTATGTATAAATTAATGATGAATTCGAATAATCACCTAAATTGATCCGCATTTATTTATTTTACAAATTCTTCTATCACAAATCTCCACTCACGTAAATCACTTAAAATGAGATTAGAAACTTGAGATATTTATTGTCTATGTTATTATTTAAACATATCTCATATGAATGCAGGTACGCCAATTCGAAGGGACGTTAGATTGTACTCCCTCCGTTCCACTTAAGATGACACGTTTTTTTTTTTTAGTTTGTCCCAACTAAGATGACACATTTCCTTTTTTGGAAACTTTGTCTCTCCAATTAATACATTCAACCACTTTTCTCACCCTTATTAAAATGTCCATCTTTCTTTATCTCTCACTTTAATGCTTACACTCACATTTTCTCTCTCCAATTAAACACTTTAACCAATAACTCCTAAAACTCCGTGCCGGCTAAGCAATGTGTCATCTTAGCCGGGACGCTTAGCCGGGACGGAGGGAATAGTACTTTAATATTGATATTTATACTTTACTTAACTTGCTCTCATTTTTCTTGTAGTGCCTAACTATTAAGTCACTAATTAATAAATTTCTCTCTAAGTGAATTAAAGTCAAATCGATTAAGTAAATGTTTCTAAGATAACAACCGCTCAAAGTTAACTGATTCATGCTACTTCGTCCTTTAAAAATAATTTTTTTTTGAAAAAGCATAAGTTTTAATATTCTAAAAGTTAGTAAAATAAGAGAGATAGAAAAGAAATTATGTTAGTAAAAAATAAGTCTCTACCTCATTTGGCAAAAAAGAAAGTTCACTCCTATTAGCCCAGTCGTAAAATGAGTCATTTTTCTAATTTTATCGTTTTGATCGGGACTCACCTGCAACCGATATGCATGTGATTTATGAACATTCTAATTTAAAAAAAAAAATGAGTCATTTTTCAATCCATTTTAGTCCACTCCTATTAGCCCAGTCGTAAAATGAGTCATTTTTCTATGAAAATATAATCGAGACGTTACACCTAAACTGACTCATAAATTGTGTTATATTCTTCTCCAAAAAATAATCTCATTGAGTCTACTCCTATTTTTAAAAAGTTTTTCACTACACATTATAGTACTGTATTATATATAGGGATGTCAATCGGTCTAACCCATTCGGGTTCGGGCCAACCCACTCGGATTGTCTGGCTATTTGGGTGCGGGCTATTCGAGTTATAGATTTTTCGGGTTATAAATTTTCAACCCTAACCTTAAACCGTCGGGTTTTAAGCTAACCCATCGGGCTATTCGAGCCTAAAAGCTTTCTAAAATAATTTCTTGTACCGAAATTTTCTTCTATAAAATGATTTTAAATTTTAGATATTTTTTTTCTTTTTAGTTAGAATCATATAAAATCTTCATATTT
>NC_062965.1:6353085-6567002 GCF_023119035.1 Salvia hispanica
AAAGAAAATCCAAGGAGAACCCCGTTGAGCAGATTTTTCCCGAGAAAGAGGTTGAGAAACCACTAAAGCCAGGTGGTTGAAAAATTTTTCGTTGACGAATTGTCCGGCTGAGGGGGGGAGGAACTAAACAACCGAACAATTCCGCCGAGGATGAGGAAGCTAAACCATCGAGAGATAGGGCAGAGAAGCCCACTGTCGAGAAGGGCTGCCGAAAAGGGTCCAAGGGAAACCCGTTGGAGAGATCGATCGGCCGATGATGGAGGCCAAAGATGGGTGCCTTGAAGGATGCCAAGAAGATGGCCACAGAGAATGAAGTAAGCTAATTGATCACTGCGAGATGCGCGGTGATAAACTTGCCGGAGACAGCTTGTGTCGGCTTCTAAAGCGGAATCCGCCACAGGGGGAGAGGCTGTCACCGTAAAGTGGATACAAAGAATGCATCCGCTTGAGAGTGAGAGTTAAAGAAATACATGGAAATAATGTTGAGATCACTTTGGGGGTATGGACTTATCACGGGAGCACTTGTAAGGAGAAAGGTAATTAAGGCTCATATCAATGTGACCACTACTGATGCGTACACTTGGATGATCTGCATTGCTTTCACTAAGAAGCGTAAGGCGTAAGGTTACATGCTGTGCAAGTGGTAGCCAAGTTCACCAGATTCGGAGGAAGCTGGAGATGTGACAGCCAAAAAACCAAAAAAAAAAAAAAAAAAAAAAAGAGAAGAGAAGAAGGCACGACAAGAAGAAAGAGTGAAACAGAACGAGGACAAGTAGACGAATTATCCGGCAGAGGGCGAAAGGAAGCAAACCAACCGAATAAGTCCTCTACTCCCCTCCGAACTGAGGAAATAGCGTTGAAAGCCTCGGCCAAACGGTGAGAGGGCGAGAAAGCTGCATATGGCTAGCCACACACCAATGCCTGGAATGAATCTTTGAGATGCATTCTGAGCAGCACCGAGAGAGGAGATGCTACTGTCGAAGATGGGGCAGCCAGGAGAGGCTGCGAACTCACGTTACAATGGATGAAGCGTTTGGCCGAGGGGGAGATATCAGCCACTTGCCAAACGATTCAATCTCCGAATCAAGAAGAGAATTTCCGAGGGCGAAGGCGGAGCAGCCAACGTCTGCGCGGCGAGGGGGAGAGAGAGCGTCGCCACACAACCACTGTGAAGAGCTGGTGGGAATGGGATGTCGTCAGGAACACGTCGAGAACCTGTTGCCAAAAGAGGATGTTGAAGGAACAACGCAAGAAAAGCCACATAGGCTATGATGGTATGCTTGTTGGTAATGCAAGTACTTGTTCTCCGGGATGAGAAGAGGAAGGAGACGTTGTGATAAGTCTGCTGCTTCATTGTTAAGTTTCTAAAATGGAAAAGTAAATTTGGGCCCAGTGGTTATTAGGCTCAAGAAAGAAAAGAAATGAAAATAATAGGCTCATAGTTTGAGTTGTAATGGATTGACAAGAGTCAAAAGATGGCTCCTAGATACGAGCAAAACCGTCTAGATTAGCTCCTCGACATGAGTCAAAACGTCTGATGCTCCTAGATACGAGCAAAAACTGCCTAGAGTAGCTCCTTGATATGAGTTAAAACTATCTAAGATGGCTCCTAAATATGAGTAGAAACCTGTTTTGACAAGCTCCTTGACACGGGTTAAAACCGCCAAAAAAAAATTGAAGAGCTCCTTGACACGAGTTAAAACCGTCAACGAAAATTGAAGAACTCCTTGAAACGAGTCTAAACTATCAATGATGAATGAAGAGCTCTTGATAAGAGCCTAAACTTTCAATGAAGAAAATTAAAGAAGCTCTATGATACGAGCATAAACGTCAACGGAAATTGAAGAACTCTTAAATACGAGTATAAACTATTTATCAAACTAAAGATCGTGCAAGTTAAGTGTCGAAAAACTCGATACTCAACTTGAGGGGGAGTGTTGGAATGGAGAAATCAATTACTTGGAGAACAAGGAATCAAGACATGAAGATATGGCAAGAATAATAGAGGAAATAGATTAAAGATTATGGAAAATCAAATCAAGAAGATATTATGGAATTAGAATATATTTTCCATGTATAGCTAGAAATAGTGCCTATAAAAGGTTGTGTAACCATTGAGAGAATTAAAATTCAAGTCATTCACAATGTAGTCTTTAAAGTTCTCCCCGTTTTTTACTTTCTCGCAATAATATTTTATTTTCCGCATTTTATTTTTCAACACTTTCACATATCATTTTATTTGTAATTTATACCGCTATGGTAAAATAAATAAACTAGATCGAAAAGACAAGGTTCCGAACTATTATTTCAATTCTTACTTCTTTTCTTGATTTAATCTCTTTTTTCAACCAATTTACGGACAAACTATATGAAAGGATTCTATTGGAACCCTCACACAATGGTGGGGAAAATGAAATGAGTTCAAATGGTAGAAAAAATCAGTTGCTAAATGAATTCTAATTTGTTGGCTATTACTTATCGAATCTAGTTCTAAAATATGTTTTGATTAATCTGATGATCGAGTTGATTCCATGATTATAAGTTCATTCTATACCGGACCAGGCTAGAATCGAGTTATATACATTCTCAAGGAGTCATTCGAAACTTGAGATAAACACAAAAATGGAAGAACTATTCCTAATTTAGTTTGGATTGCTAGTTTCATGTATCCTATTTTCTGAACAAGTTTTTTATGCTCTAAGGATTGTGTTTGTTTTACGTTCCCCAGCAGTTGATCACTTGTTGGGGAATTGAACAACAGAATAAGTGGTTCACATCTCATAGGCCTACATGTATTACCACTACAGATTAAATTCTATATTACAGACCAGCACAAAGATCCATCCATGGACAAATTACTATGTAGATGGAAGTTTCAATTCTTTCTTTAGCTCTTCAGTGTAGTCGCATTCAAGCTTTCTTTTTCTATCATCTGGCAAAAGTCTTTTAATCTGTTATTAAATCTTATTTATACTTGGGAGATGAGGCTTGGCTTCAATTTGAACTAGAGTTTCCGAAAAAACGCTACTTTCTAACGGCCTAGAGGCTACCCATAAGTGAAAATTCCATATTCCATCTATACCAAGTTGGCGCAGTGAATTGGTGTATCTCACTAATAATTCTTTGACAAATGGAAATAAAAAAAGGGCTCACATACCACCTCAAATGAACACCAATTCAAAAATTTAATTGCACAAATAGACATGTATTAATCATGGAAAGTGACATTATATTACTACTATTAAATTAGAAAATATCATCGTAAAATAGGCGTACAATATAATTACAATATATATGTATATATATTGACCTAGGGATGTGTTAAAATGACAACCTCTCTTAAAATAATATCATACCACCATTCTTAGCCAATCATTTGTACACGTGGACGAATAATCAGCGGTCATGTGGTAATCATAAAAAATTCACAAGGGTGAATTTATGCGGACTGCAATATCAATACTCTAGGCGCAATATCCAATACTCTAGGCACAAGGTGACGTGGCCGCAATATCCAATACCTGTGCAATCTATAGATTGCTATAGATTGATGTTAGCGTTTATACTATTGCAGTCTAGCATATATATTTTGCGGTCTAGCGTGGTGTCACGTGTCATTTTAAGAGTGTTGTTATTTTAACGCATCCCTATTGACCTATCAATGTAAGTACTTAATATTTTACATATAAAAAATAATCATATTGCATTACTTTTCGTGCCAAAAAAAAAGAAATCATATTACAGTCGAAGAAACTAAACTTTTCAGTGATCATCAAATATTTCTATTTAAAATACTAGTACTAATATTTTTCAAATGATTTTTTATTTTCTTACTTTATAAATTTCTTGAATTACTTTTACATGATAATAAGAAATATTGATAATTATAATTAATTACTTAATATGCTAACAAATTATAAGTTATATTCATAATTTTATTTGTGTAAATTTTTTGTATATATAAAAATACAAAACAAGAAAAAAGAAAATGAAAAAGTTTTTATTCATAAAATCTCAAAATAGTACTACTATCAAGGAATTTTAATATACTAATTTTTTTCTTGGCATGAAAAGTAATGTAATACAGAATGATTAAATTTTTATGCGTAAAATATTAACTATTACATTAAAAGGTCAATATGCATATATATTGCATGCCTATTCTTATATTATATGATGATATTTTCCATATTTAATATTAGTAATATAACGTCACTTTCCGTGAGTACATATCTACTATGTGCAATTAGATTTATGGAGCTGGTGTTCATTTGTGGTGGCATGTAAGATCTTTTCTATTTTTATTTGTCAGAGTTATTGGTGAGTACACTAACTCACTATGCCAACTTGATATGTAAGGATCATGAAATTTTTACTCGCAGTCCAGTGATTTGGTTTCTGTATAATTATACCCATGACTTTGCCCATGTATAATTTATCGTAATCTAAAGTGCTAAGTGGGTGAAAAGAACTTGATGTCCTTTTTAGAGGGAAATTGGAAAGATGAAGTGTCTTTTATTTCTTTACTTTATTTTTAGTCTTCCAATATAATACTCCTCGTCCCACAAAAGACGTCACACTTGTGGGATGGCACGAGATTTTAGGAGGTTTTATTTTATGTGTTAGATTAGAGAGAAAATATAATTTTATATTAATGTGAGAGGAAACTTTTTCTAAAAATGGTTGTAACATCTTTTGTGGGACGTAGTGAGATTTCTTTCCAATATTAATTTTTATTTAGTCTTTGGCTATGTAGATCAAGTAATGCTATGGTCTAAAATTAAACGGTTTAAATAGTCAACTAAAATGTGATTATGGATAATACAAAATTTCTAACTTGTCTTCTCAAACAAGATTTAAATTTTTATGATTTAAATTATTCATATGTTTAATTTGGATATATTTAATATTCCATATATATTTTTCAAATTAAATTTTTTAATCAATATATTAAATTTATATATTAATTTACCTTTTATTTGGATTAAAACTGAAATTGTGCAAGAGAATTTAGTTTGCCTTCTATTTAGGTTAAAATTGAAATTTAATCTTTATTGCAATACTTTTTCTAAGAATAATTCACAACCTAATCAACAACATAAAGATTTAATATTTACCATTTTTATTCTATATTTACTCAATTAAAATTTTAATACATTTTAATTAGTCTATAATTTAATATATTTTAATTAGTTTCCAATTAATTAAATAATACTACTAAGTTTATTAAAATAAATTCCAAAACTAGATGAAACTATAGATAGTAGTGTAAATTAACTTATAAAGTTCGTATAACTTCTTATAATATAAATAGTAGTGTAAATTACCACATACTATATACTATTCCCTCCATCCCACAATAAGAGTCACACTTTGTCATTTTTGTCACATTTCATTTTTACCATAAATGATAAGTAGGTCTTACATTCCACTAACTCACTTTACTCATATTTTATAATAAAACAATACAAATAAGTGTGTCTCATATTCTACTAACTTTCCCAATCCACTATTTTTTACATTTCGTAAAATCTGTGCCCAAAATTAGAGTGACTTTTATTGTAGAACAAATAGAGTAATATATAGTGGAAATTGGTTGAAATACCACAAATACCATTTTTAGCAAGAAAAGGTACGAAAGTCGTGCCTTTTAATGATTGTCAATTAACAGCTGCATCTAGACAATTTACGACAAAACATAGAATATTGTGAAAGCCATTTACTGGATTTAAAAAGATGCAGTTTGGATGTCTCATTTTATCGGCCCGTTCTCATAGTAAAATGTTTACTCTTTACATATTCAGAGTCCATCACTAATTTTAGATAATACTCTTACTTTATTCTTATCAGTTACTTTATTCTTTTTATCTCTCCAAATTTATTCATCTAGCATAATTTTGTAGTGTGTCATTGAAGTGTGATTGCTCTGTCTGTCTATATTAGATATTTTAAAGTGCTTTAACTAATATTTTTTTAAATTTACATTCACTTAATTAAAATGTTTTTTTTTAATATATCTAATATACTGTTATTATACTTTTCTTATTCAATTATTTGATTTCTACTCTTTGATATTTACGCACACATATTTTCTTAATTTATTTCTATATCTTATTCTAATTAACTCATACTCTTTGACCATTAGTTACACATCTTCTTTTTTCATTAATTTTATTGTTTTTACTCACTTATATCATAAATTTAAATTATATAAATATTTCATTCATTAAGGAGTAATAAATTCTTCATTTAGAATGAGAAGATAAGTACATTTATGTTTTTTAAATCTTCACATTGTTTTGAATTCTTATTTTCTATATATTTATTATATTTTGTACTCATTATTTGAAATTCTTATTCTCTATGCATAACATGGGTAATACTACTTATTGTAAAAGGAAAGTGAGCGAATGGAAGGTAGTGGAGAGTGAATGTGATGTGTATGTGTTGTAGGGGTTTCAATCAAACAGGTCCAGAGAATTCACCAAACCGCAGGTCTAGCGAGATCATAAACCTATCTGAATTTGTCATTTGTGCACTCTCAACCACTTCAAAACCTTAACCCATTATACTATTGGCTAGTATATGGAAGTAAAGATAATCCCACGGAGACGGAGGGGTTTAGCAAGTATTCAGAGGATTTGGAAGGGGTTAGCTCTCTCACGCAACTCATGGGTTAAGTTTTTAACTACTAGTCTCAAGATAAAAGAAAGAACCTATCTACTAGACCTAGGAAATAGGGAAAAGTACGTATGCATGCATGACTCGAGGAAATGAAATTTAACTAGAGAGATTCAAACAACTAAACTATTGGGTTGGGTTGAAGATTTCCCAAAATGGTTAAACAAGCACGTAAACAACAGTGGGGACCAATTTCCCGATTTAGCTACGGTGACAAGTAAAGCTGCAAAAGTAATCGAACAACCAACAAGCAGATCGAATCCTTAACTAACTACGAGACTTCATCTTCTTCGATAAACTAACATAAACTCGACGAAACAGAGCATCAACATATCAAAACAAAGCAATCTCAGATCCGACTTCAAACACGACGACTAAGCATAAAACTACCAGATCTAAACTACTATTTCGAGCAGAATCAGAAAACAAACCATGCAAATTCAAAACACCACGTCTCAGATCCACAACTCCAACAATAATTCAACTCCGATCAACCTGATCTCAACTCTGCTACATTCAGATCCATAACTCTACAATTCAGATCCAACAAATTCAACGACAATTTAACTCGATTCAACCGATTTCAACTCCAAATCAAGAATCAATTGTAAAAAGCATCCAAATCAGTAAAAACCAACATCAAAGCATCAAAACCAGATAAAACATATACCGAAACTTTCATAACGTCAGAAATAAGTTCAAACAGAATAGCCAGCGCCGAGCTTCCAAAACAACGAAGTTCAAGGCGTAAAAACAATAGAAATATAAATAGATTGTATCTTCGCCCCTTGGAAATGGTGTTGCACTACGAACTGAACTAAACCACCACAAAACACCCGAATTTCAACCTATTCCCAAGTGCGTAGAGAAAATATGTGTGAAGTGAAATGAGTGATGAAGAGGAGTGAACAAAGAGCGAAAAACTACAAGTGGAGATGCCTCTCTTCAAGATAATCGTCTCTATTTATAGTTGAGGCTCGGACTTCTAGGTACTTTTCCTCGCTTATTTGTCATTTTTGCCACTCCTAAAAGATCCTTCAAAAGATGCTCTTCGCTTCACAACGCTCCCACCATTGCTTTCGTATCCTCCTAGGTCGGTATGGCGAATTGACACTTTCCACTTCAAATCCCTTTGATTCCATCTGCCTGGTCAATTTGCATCTTTTTCTGGGTCCGGTAGATTTTCTACACACCGAGCTTACAAATACGTATTAGTTCATTGAAATCTCAGAAATTACCCATAATCAAGGCATGAAACGAGTCTTATCAACGAACAACAAAATAACATAAATTACTCCTATATTACACTCACGAGAATAAACCACGTCATGTTAATAAATCAAAGTAGTAAGGTGGTGAGAGGAGAGGAGTGGGAGAGAGGACAGAGGAAATATCATTCAATAACTGGTTGAAGATAATAAGTTGAATGAGAGAGTTATCGGGATGTTTGATTGACAATATTATATCTTAAATTGAATATGTTCATGATTGATTCATAATACTAAATCCCATTATTTAATTCAATATTATATCTTAGATTGAATATGTTCACGATTGATTCACATGGCCATCCACAACGCTATCTCTTATCCATCTCTTAATCCCTCATCTCTTGTATTCATGGACTCCATCGTATTTTTTCACTTTATTTCTAAACTAAAAGATAGCACCTACATCCCTCCATCTCTTAACCATCTCATCTCTTAACTATTCATTCAATTTCATTTTTTATTTTTATTTTCAACAAATCCAATTAATAAAAAGCACACTTCATTAAATAAAATAAAATTATAATTTAAAATGTTTTGATTCAAACTAAAAGAATGTAGAGTGTTTGATTGAGAATAGAGAGTTTTTTTATGGTGGATAATTTGTGGAAATGATTTGGTATTTATAGAAGTGATTGGAGGCTTTAAAAATTGAAAAAAATTACAAATTTGAAAAAAACAGTAGTATAATTTTTGGAATTTTTTTAATATATTCTTTTTTAATCTTTGAATTTTTCTGAATTAAAAAAAAAATAAAAAAAATGAATTTTAACGGATATAAACTGTCACACCTTAACCCTTATGACGTACGACTTACTTTAAATATATTCAAAATTTTAAAATAAATAATCCACACTTTCAAATAAATAAAACACACATATTATAAAATTTCAAAAAACCAACATTTATCATGTACATATTTCAAAATATTCTAAACCGTAGTGGGACCCTCTCACCACTCCATATACAATACATTTATCTAAATGCAAAAATGATGAGGAAGAGAAGTTGTCAAAACGTGTCAGCCTGTCGACTTCTTATAATAATTGTAACTCACATCAACCTCACGAATCATTGATATCTTATTCTTGAAAAATATTAGTGGTTTATATGAGCCACAACTCGGTGTATATAAATCTTACCTTTAATTTCACACACCAATATCAAACACATTCTTTCACCAAAATATATCATCGGAAGTAATAAACATCATAAATAATTTAATATTCATATGCTGATTCACTTGGATTTTACATGATTTTAGAGGGTAGTTTTACTTGGTTTTGATCATATATTGTGAACTTTGAGACATGGTTATAGCTACTTCTCTTATGTTGGTATTTTGACCATTTTGTGAAGAATGTGTAGAAAATGTACAAAATATGTGGATGTGCAGCTGCTCAATGTTCGAGATAGCTTTTATGGAGATTTTGAAGTCCGATTCGCATGTAATTCATACCATTCTCTCCGTCTTCGAAAGAGTTTCGCGTGGATATCTTAAATGTCTTAATTGGAGTTCGGTAGAAGAAGTTATGGCCGTTTTACCAAGACTGCGCAGTGCAATGACATAGCTGGCGACCCGCCAGGTTCGCATGCAAACGAACCTGGCGACCCGCCAGCAAACACGAAAAAAACGCCGTAAGCAGCTCGCCGCTTCGACGCACACCCAACCTGGCGACCCTCCAGCTTCGTCGGACAGCTTATTTCGGGCCCAAAGTCAACCCTAGGTATATATGCCTAGGAAACGCCTCCTACAACATTCTACACGCCTTCAACCCCAAAAATACTACTTTTTCACCTAGGAAGAAGAGAAGAACGAGCAGAGGACAGTATTCATCGCAAGATTGAAGACGAGACCTCCAATCCGCCCAATCCAATTCTAGGAGTTTCTACTTTTAGTTTTATTCTTGTTCAAACAATGTTTTTGAATATTTCTTTGAATATTTCTTTGACTTTTGTGTTGAACATGAGTAGCTAAATCCTTCGTAGAGTTCTACGGGAGAGACAATGATTCTTATGTTTAATTGATTTCCTTTTTCTATGTCTTGGCTCATGTGGTTATTTTGATTTCTTAGGCTTATACATTTATTTATGATCACCTTATAAATGCATGTGGATTTTACTACAAGAACGAGAAGTGAGTAGTTTAATTTAAAAGAGAAGAAATTGACGTCTTTGCCAATATAATCGAGAGATTTGAGCCTTTGAATGAAGCTAAGTATCTTAGGAGCTATTAGGAGTTGTTACCTTAGTTCTAGGAAGGAGACTTCGGTTCTAGGTAGCAATCTACAAATTATATGCTTTGAGAAAAGATATAGTTTTACCTTAGTGATAGCTTAATAACCCTTGAGACCCTTTGTTGGCATAGGTTGGAAATTAGTTGAGCATAGGATAGTTGTTATCGATCCGTAAGTTCTACCCTTCTCATCTTTGATCTACATCCGTTTTCTTATTTGCTTTTAGTTCTCTATTTGTTTTTAATTGTTTTTACCTTGTTTTTTAAGTAGATTTAGAAAACCCAAACTTTTCGATTCATCTAGATAGTAGTTGAGGTTGGTTCATGGTAATTAGATTGACACTCATTGTCTTTGTGGATACGATACTTTTGCTTACTATTTGCTACATTAGCCCCTACACTTGCGGGTATACTTGTGTTAAAAATAAGTTGAGTCATATGCAAAATGCCTATGATCCTTTTAATATTACTGACTGAGCAATTCTTCATGATTGCGGGATTTCCATTGATACGACTCGCATGTTCCTTTTTATTATTTGACCTTTCACGAAGGCCCTCTTTGATTTGACCTTTCCACGAAGGCCCCTCTTTGTATATTTTCTTTGACCCGTGGGTCCATTATCATTGTATATGACCCGTAGGTCTTTGCCATTGTATATCGGATCGAAGCAAGACGATAATATCCTTTAATTTTCCATGATTCGAATGATTCCGGTCCATACATCAAATGTATCCATCATTCCATTGCACCAATTACATATCCATATATTCCATTAATTAACACAAATACTAAATATAAACATATTCATTGCACAAATCACATATCCACATCATTCACAACATCAATATCAAATACTCCACACATGACCATTTCGACTCCATCATATAATTCAAATATTTACTCCAATTTAACACATAGCAATCAATCATATAAAATATGTAAAATTAAAAGTGTGATTTATACGCACCGATTACGACAGATAAACTACTCAAACTCCTGATTTCGCCTCCTAATTTAACACGAATATGCCATATATTTTCTGCTCCGTTCTTCCCTTTTCTCTCTCTAATTTACACCCTTTTCTCCTCTCTTTTTTCTACACTATATAAGTGAGCATACTAATTAATCCACTTGTATATGGTTTCACTAATCCACCTGGATACAAGACATGCAGTAATTCATGGAATTACACGTGCCCTCTCCTATACATATATATAAAATAAACTTATTATTTTAGATCATGTAATTAAATAAAAAAGCTAATTCACAAGGTTACACTTATCAACTTTGCATGCACATTCTATACGTGTATTTTAATAAAATTTTACACGTCATGCTCACCTTTTGTTAAATGAATTCAAGAATTTGAAGTTAAAAATAGAATATTACATATATCTTTGCCATAATCAATTATACCAATAAGAGCAAATCAATTATAAAAATAAGTGTAAACAAAAGTCATAGTAAAAGAATACTAGAACAATTACATAAAGAAATTTAATATGACTATTAGTACGTACATATATATATTTACATGCACACATTATTACTCATGCATTTAGCTTAACTATTTAGTATTTTAATATATATATATGTATATATAATCACACATATAATATTTATTGTGCAAGCAATAATATAAATATGTAATAATAATAAATAAAAATGTGTAAATATGTAAAATGATGCATGTTTCGGGTTAGGGATGTCACATAACGACGTCCACTCGCGGGCCGGCGAGTGGGCGTCACGCACGGCCACAGCTCGCCACGTAGCCAAGGTGCGTGGCGGGCGTCTCGCCAGCTTCCTCTTCGAATGAGACGCGGGACGAGGACAGGAGATGGATGCGAGCGGATGGAGACACCCACAGCGCTGTGTGGTGCCCTATTACTAAATCCCATTATTTAATTCTAGGTGAATAGTCTTATGATAATTAGTCATAGTCATCCTTCTCCTTCTCCTGCTACAATAATCTCACCATTAAATCATGGGATAATCTACGTGTGATAATATTTTTTAAAAATATGGTTCGTGTTTAATATTATAGTTAAGTTCAGAGACTAAATATATAGTTCTTTCTAATTGATTAAACTACAATTCAAATTAGTTCATGTACTATCTTAATCTAGTCAATATATCTTTCAATTGTTGATAGATAGAGTAGACTCGTGACTATAATTGAGCTTAATCGAGCCAACGGAAGCCTTTTAATTTAGATTTGTAACTAAAGTACACTACTTATCTTAATCAATGTCATCTTTCAATATTTAAAATAAAATTTCAATATTCTCTTTGTTATTCAAATATTTAATTATATTTTTCTTTTAATTTATTACACTCAACAAATTCCACCAATTATTATCATGCCATTCGTCATGAGAGTAATCATTTTGAATACTCCACAACACATGAGGAATAATTTTTTTATACTATTTATTTAATAGGAGCAATTCATACTTCACCATGTCCATAACCGTAACTCTTTCGTCTTACATATATAGAACGAGAAATTTGTTTCGCACTTCATTGTAGTACTATCAAATTAGTCAACTTTATTAGACTATGCGTGTTCTTGTGATTCTCAATGCTAATTAAGTTTATGTACCACTAATTCAAAGTCTAACAATATACTAGTATACAGTAAATGCCGAGCTTGAAGTAAACTCTAATTAATAACCTGCCTAACTATAATTAGTAACCGATGACACATCAAAATATACAGAAGACTTATCCACTTCTAATTGTTTGCTATAAATATGGAAAACCAGTCTCATTTCTGCTCATCAATCGAGTAAGTAAATAAACAAGCCATACATCATGTCTATGAATTCGAGCATGAAGATTATAGTTGCTCTCTTGTTCACATTGCTTGCAACACCAACAACTGATGCTTTGTTTTTTGATTTACCATGCATACCCTTCCTACATTTTTGCAGCGATTAATCATCATTAATATTGCCATATTTTGTCCAGTTTCGCCAACGGTGTTTCGCTAACGCCACCGGTGGTGCCACTGGAAACACCACAGGTGCTGCCAGCTACGCCACGGTGGTAACTGCTCAACGCCATAGCTGTTGTCCACCACTCACTTGATCGACGCCTGCAGTTTAATTAGTGCTGGAAAGTTTGATGATCTAATTAAGCTATATATGTAGTGTTCTACTCATAATTATAACGTTACTTGTTAAAAATAATTGATGTAGTAGTACTATTTTATTAGCACTACACTTCCTTGCAAATATAATATGGGACCGGAGAGAGTATTATTTTTTCAGCAGTTTACCCATAATATTATGTTTAACTAGGATTAAATTAGTTTAATTTAATTGGTGAAAGTACAAACATGTGTAGCCTAATCCACTCTGCATGAATTCCTAATCTGTCCCATAGTAGTCATTAGTTAGGATACGAGAAATAAGATATAAATATTAAAGAAATAAAGATAGAATTTTTGAAATCCCACATGGGAGAGTTACAAAACACGCTTATCAATTTAAGTGGAATTGTATGCAATGACCTAGATCAGATATGAAAAAGATAATTATATGATATTATAAATACTCATAAATCAATTTATTTATATGTAAAGAATCAATCATAGTTTTCGCCCCTTGCTTTATAGTGGCCGATTGATCTCTCTTTTTTATTCTTTAGTTCTTATTCAATTCTATAGTTCAAGATAGATTTTGTCCACACAAATTTCTAGAATCGAGTTGGGAAATAAAATAAAAAATTCAAGATTGAATACGAAGAACAAGACACATGGGGAAGTCACATGTCTCATGGATTATTTGGAGAATTTAAACGTAAGTTTCAAATTTATAGATTCATGTATTAGACTTTAATTTTTCTTTTATATAATGTATATGAACTAATTCGTGATTTACCTGCTGTTTATATGTTGTATGTATAAATTAATGATGAATTCGAATAATCACCTAAATTGATCCGCATTTATTTATTTTACAAATTCTTCTATCACAAATCTCCACTCACGTAAATCACTTAAAATGAGATTAGAAACTTGAGATATTTATTGTCTATGTTATTATTTAAACATATCTCATATGAATGCAGGTACGCCAATTCAAGGGACGTTAGATTGTACTCCTCCGTTCCACTTAAGATGACACGTTTACTTTTTTAGTTTGTCCCAACTAAGATGACGCATTTCCTTTTTTGGAAACTTTCTCTCTCCAATTAATACACCTCACCCTTATTAAAATGTCCATCTTTCTTTATCTCTCACTTTAATGCTTACACTCACATTTCTCTCTCCAATTAAACACTTTAACCAATAACTCCTAAATTCCGTGCCGGCTAAGCAATGTGTCATCTTAGCTCGGGACGCTTAGCAGACGGAGGGAATAGTACTTTAATATTGATATTTATACTTTACTTAACTTGCTCTCATTTTTCTTGTAGTGCCTAACTATTAAGTCACTAATTAATAAATTTCTCTCTAAGTGAATTAAAGTCAAATCGATTAAGTAAATGTTTCTAAGATAACAACCGCTCAAAGTTAACTGATTCATGCTACTCGTCCTTTAAAAATAATTTTTTTTTGAAAAAGCATAAGTTTTAATATTCTAAAAAGTTAGTAAAATAAGAGAGATAGAAAAGAAATTATGTTAGTAAAAAATAAGTCTCTACCTCATTTGGCAAAAAGAAAGTTCACTCCTATTAGCCCAGTCGTAAATGAGTCATTTTTCTAATTTTATCGTTTTGATCGGGACTCACCGCAACCGATATGCATGTGATTTATGAACATTCTAATTTAAAAAAAAAATGAGTCATTTTTCAATCCATTTTAGTCCACTCCTATTAGCTCATCGTAAAATGAGTCATTTTTCTATGAAAATATAATCGAGACGTTACACCTAAACTGACTCATAAATTGTGTTATATTCTTCTCCAAAAAATAATCTCATTGAGTCTACTCCTATTTTTAAAAAGTTTTTCACTACACATTATAGTACTGTATTATATATAGGGATGTCAATCGGTCTAACCCATTCGGGTTCGGGCCAACCCACTCGGATTGTCTGGCTATTTGGGTGCGGCTATTCGAGTTATAGATTTTTCGGGTTATAAATTTTCAACCCTAACCTTAAACCGTCGGGTTTTAAGCTAAGAAAATAATTTCTTGTATCGAAATTTTATTCTATAAAATGATTTTAATTTTAGATATTTTTTTCTTTTTAGTTATAATCATATAAAATCTTCATATTTTCATAGTATTCTACTACAATACTTGGAAAGAAGCATTTCATCTCGATCAACTACAACATAAAATTAAAGCTTGTGTTCGTGTCATTATTTTGAAAATTTCCAAAAATTTAATAGTAATTTTTAATTTAAAGTTGCAACTCATCGGGCCGACTGAATCCGTCCGAGCCAACCCGCTTTAACCCGCTCAACCCATTTGGGCCAAACCGTTTAGCCCGTTTAGTATTCGTAATAAAATTACAACCCTTACTCACTCATTTTATCGGGTTATATCGGGCTGGCCACAGGTTTCGGGTGACATCCTAATTATATAATCTAATTGAGTCTACTCTTATTTTTCAGAAGTCTTTCACTACGCATTATAGTACTGTATTATACTATTGCTACTGATGTGGCTCATAATCTTTAGTAACATTATTTTCAATAATTTTTTGTTCTTTTTTATTAAGTATCATACTTTAAAAGTTTCATACTTAAACAAGTGTCATTTTCAGATAATCTCAAATTAATTAGGGTTGGACAAAATTATATACACATTTCAACTTCTCTCATACTCCCGATGTGAGATGGGTTTGTACTCAACAGATTCATATATAGGACGGATCGAAATGACAAAATATGACTCTTATTATGAGATGGGGAGTAGTTAATTACATATATGTAATATGTTTTGTATAAGATTCGCATAAAGCATAATCAATCAAACTGCGTTTATTTCAAACCCATTAATCAGCTCATTACGCCTTACATATTCCAATAGTTTCTCTTAATTAACAACGAAGATTAGGCCCGGGATTAACTCCGAATTGGCTACAATAGCTTGTATAATAACCAACACGGGCAGCTATTGCGGCAGGCTTCCTGCCATTGCATTCGCCGCCGTTAATAGCCCTAATCGAGGCCCCAAAACCCTGGCCCGATGTAAAAGACATGTGCACGTAATTCATCCAAAACCACACTGCGGTCTTGAACGAGATAGCAGGGTCTCTGGCCACGATATCCGGGTTGTTCAATCCATCAAAGTTTAAGGCTTGGCCCGCTGCACCATAGTTGTAGTTCCACGTAACTTGTAGCGGGCCTCGGCCGTAGTAGCTCTGGCCCGGGGCGCATGGCCACTGTTTACTGTTTGTGCAATAGATAGCTTTGTTTATCTCCCGTGTGTAGCACAAGTCTGTAGCATGATATTTTAGGAGCTATAGTTTAAGTGTTTTAAATAGAGAAATCAAAATACAGTTAAATATATAGGGAAATTTTTTTTGAATTATAGACAATTAAATAGAAGTGATTTAATTTTTTTCAAATATATAAAGGCAACATGACATCTTTCATGGGAAAAATCAATAAGTGTGTACTTTTGAAATGATACGAATTTTAATGCAAAATTGAAAAGTAAGAGAGATAGAAAAAAAAAATGTGTTACTGAATAAAGGGTCACACCTCACAAAGAGAAATAAGTTTTCTAAAAAAAAAAAAAATAAGTTTTCTAAAATGGAGTGTTTCTATTCTATGAAACAACCTCGTAAAGAAAGAAGTTCTATTTTTAGGAAACAAATGTAATCTCAAAATAAAAAAATAAAAAAAAATAAAAAAAACTTACGTCCGGTCTCTTGAGTGACATGCGCGAAGAAGGCTGCGATCTCTCGCTTGGAGTCGTCGGTGGACCCCACGGTGCCAAATTCGGGGTAGAGCTGAACGGCTTCAAGGAAGGCCGCGCGTGTGTAGAATCCCTTCCCGGCGCAGCCCGCGCCCGCCTGCTTAGCAATGCCGTTGAAGAAACTATCCGTCACTATATCGCCAACTTTTACTCCGTTGTTTCCCACCGTTGTGGAGCCGGTGCACGGCCCTGAACGGCAGCCGGTACCGCAATACTCGCTGCTGGTGCCGCAGTAGCCGTACCGGCTGCAGCAAACGTTGGAAGCACAGCCGCATTTCTGGCCGGAAACGCATACAAGGAGAGAGACAAGGGTGTAGAGAGTGAGAGAATGTTTCATGTTTGGAGGTTAAGGTTGAGAGAGTGTTATGACTCAAGTGGATCATTTATAGAGTAAAATTAAGTAATTTTTCCTACATTTTTTTTTTCTAGCCAGGGGCATTGGAAGTTTCTTGGAAATGGATTACTCCACTAAATTATTGACTTTTGAGGTTTGCTAATGATCACGTACTCCCCTCTGTTCAATAGTGATAGAGTCATTTTGTCATTTCGGTACTTTTCATAGTAATAAAATCATTTTCATTTTTAGTAAAAAATTAATATATTTTTCTCAATTACTTCACTCCCTGTTATTTTATTCTCTCTTCGTATCTCTACCTACTTTATTTTTTTTATTTTTTTTTACTTAACACAATTTTTCTTACATCGTGTGTCGCAAGAAACGTCTCCACTACTAAGGAACGAGGAGTGTATTTAATTGACTTGGGAGTGTGTTGATTTTATTGTGGTGGACAACTGGACATTCATCTTCATCTTAGTGTCAAATTTTCAAAAGTGGAATACAAAATTTTTGTCTTACTATTAAGAGCACTACAGCTACTAGTTATTACTCCCTATTATTCATAGAATATTGAAGAATGCAATGGAATTAGTTTCCATTAATTTGAATTCTTCCCTATATATATATACATGCGAGCCCCATAGCAAGAGCAAATATTTAAACTCTCCTAAATGAAAAGAGAACGAAGCAATTTAATAAATGAATTGGATTGATGAAATGAAATTAGACTGTGGAAGTCGATTCTCTAGATTACAAAGACTTAGTCAATTTTATACTATATGTCAATAATTTAAACCTAGTCCAAGCATATAGACTTGGTTCACGTGGTTATGGACCCCATATATATTATTTTCAACTCTTTCTTTCTTTTTTCTTTTAATAACAACTTTTGTATTTTCACCCCCTTTTCCAAAAAATCATTCGTCAATTGGACTCGTGGGTTTTGTTTGGCTTCACCTCATTGTCGGTCCTCTACTCCTAGTTGAAGGAGTGATTTAAAGGTGATTCCTCTTAAGTTGGAATATTGGGAGTGAGCTTATATGGATTTGTGGGTTGTCTTTGTGTTTATGATGCAAGCAGTCCATCCTAGAAGGTTCTAGATTGGTGTATGCATTTGAATATCATTGAAGGCAACGAGAAGGGGTATCATATTAGTACTTCATCTAGTCTTCAATAAATGTCCCGTATTCGACCAGTGTGGATTAATTTTAAGAACTTATTTGATTTTGTGAAGAAATATGAGTGAAAAAAAGTAAGTGGAATCAAATAAAAGTATACATCTCTATTACATGGCTTTGGCTTTAATAGCATTTATTGGTCAATTTTTCTCAAAAAGAACAAACATTACAAATTCCATGAATTATATTATAGTATCACAACTTAAAAAAGAAAATTAATAAAAAAAAATATAGTATCACAACTTAAAAATATATATATAAAAAAGAAATAAATAAAACACAATAAAGAGTAAACAAAACTAAAACTTTGTTATCCAGTTATGCCTACGTTTTCGAGCACCAATTTTGCCAATGCCTCTAAGCACCCTTAAGGTGAAATGAAGCTTCCTTCATACTCAACTATAGCCGAAGTCTCCGGAAGCTCCAAACGCGCGATGAATTCCCGAGCACGACAATCATAAAGTAAGAAAACCCTTTCTTTGATAAAATCAAGCAACCACCAAACCACACAATCACGCTTCTTGAACACTGCAAAATCATTGCTCCTCCAAAGAGGCATATCCCGTAAAACACGTTGTTCCACATTCATCACACGAGTCCATATAAGCTCACTCCCTTCGAATCTCGACTCATAAACCATCACCACTAGCGAACTATATAATCCGAATAAAACAAACGAGCATTCATCCTTTGCAAGAACCTCTAGATACATGTAAAACGACTTAAGTACATGACCTGATATTTTGAATGTCAGAAACACTTCATTCTTCATATCAAAGCTTAGTATGACAAACCTTGAGTCTCTCCGCCACCCTATCCAGTGTGCAAAGGAGCCATTCTTGCACAACGACTTTATGGGACCATGGATGTACAGTTCTTGATCAAAAGCCAACTTCCTCCAAGAATTCATCCTTCTCGAATATAGGTAGGCTTGCTTACAATGCATCCATGAGTAGCACATCAGCGCAGCTGTACCACTTTGTAATCTTCATCGAAGCCAACTCCAACCTGTTGGTAACAAAGGGTCCTTCCACACGACTGACAAGAAGGGCGGTGAGGAAGTGGTAGAATCTTCAATTGATCTAGAAAAGGATTGCATATGACTATGGATGGAATATTTTCTTCTGAAGAAGTGTTTATGCATATTAGACCCTTAATTGCCCCAGCTACCTTTAAACGCCTATTTGGATCATCCGTTCTATAACGTTTCATGTTGAAAGACGGAAAGTCATGCGATTCTAACGACTTCCCGTTGTCTAGAAGCTTTGTTGATAGTTTCAATATTCCTATCTCATCAGGAAGAGTAAATTGTAGATATAATGCATCATCAGCTTTGTCGTTGCCGTTATTGTTGTTGATATGTAACTCAGTGTGCAGCTCTTGAAAACGTGTAGAATCAATGACGTCACACCAGAATTTGCAGACAGATCTAAATATGAAGAGGGATCGAACCGGAAGATGTAAGAGGATCTCTATCACCACATCGTTGTTCATTGTGTATGAATATTGGATGAAATTGTTGGAATTATGGTTCTTGTTATAGCCGGTGATGAATTTATCAAGAGATCTTTAGAGGGTTATGGATAGGGCTAGGTCAGAGAATATGGGTATTTATTTTTGATTTTTTAATTTAAGTTTTAATTTATTAATATTTTAATTTGGTATTGTTTAATGTATATCAAATACTCTCTTTCTACGGTATTTATCTAAGCAATCCGTGTACATACAGATATAGACATATAGTTGACCAAAGATTTTGTCGAGAGATTTATTTTCATAAATACATTACCAATGATTTTGTCAAAGATTTTATTTTCCTAAATACATTACTTAGATAAAGTCTGCACTCACAGGTAAATAAAACTGTGAATTCCGTTTAGGAAAATGTTTTAGAGACATAATGTCTCCAAGCAGGGGCGGACGCAGAAAAAATTGACTGTAAGGGCTGAACTTCAGTATGTATTTTTTCACAGTCAACATAATATATAATAAAATTATACTCCTACAATTTAAAAACCGCAAAAACTGTAAAATGCATATATATTTAATACAAAGTAGTCCAAAATACATCTAATAAAAAGAACACGTCATAGTTGCAGTTTTACATCTAAAGCGGTGGCAACTGAATTCTACGTGTTCTCATTAATTGAGAAGTACAATATTAGTTTATATACATAATTCCATAAGACACTATCAACACTCACTAATATAAATTGTATTCTATACGACAATCACAAATATTATCTTGCAACTAACCATTTTTATAACTTTTATTAGTTTATAACTATTCTATCAAAATTTTATAAAAACTAGAAATAAAATATAAAATTAACAACTTTAATAAACTCCTTACCTCACGCTTTTTGCGTAGAATTTGAATATTAATTTTAAAGACTCAACCCCACTTTTACAAAACGGCATTGTTTCTGTATCGCCGCAGAGGCCGCTGTAAACTTCAAATTGACAAAAACCCTTCTATTTCTCTTTTTTTAATTTTTTAAAATCTTAAAAACGTAGTGCCAATTAAAATGTAATTTCCTTTTTTTACTAAAATTTAATAACAAAAACGTGTGTCACTTTAAAAAGTGACAATTTTAGAGTATACAATCTTTTTTAACAAGTTACGAACCGGTCAAAGCATTTAAAGTGGGGTCCATGTGACTTTTACTTTTTGTATTAATTTATCTGTGAAAATACTCTTCTTGTCCTTCCTTATGCTTCTCCAACGCCATGGTTATTTCTTCTGCAAATTTTTAAGTTTCCTTTCTTTAATTTTCAGCCCCATAAAGTTATTCATCCAAGATAATTTGTTCTTAAGTAGCATTATTTGGTAAGGGCTTTAACATAATTTTTTAAAATTTTGAAAATTTTGAAAGTAGAAAATTTTAAAAAAAAAATTGGGTAAGGGCTTCAGCCCTACCCTATATGAACGTGTGTCCGCCCCTGTCTCCAAGCCATAATGCCATAATGGAGATATAATAGTAATTTTCGCCATATATTTAGTTTTTGATTATTTTTACATTTTGTATATATATCTTGTTGCCCCTAAACCATTAATAAGGAGTATTAAATGAGGTCATGAATTAGAATACCTTAATCATGGGAAATATATGTTGACGGCATATTTACGCAAAGTTGGGTGAATCTTATGATAATTAAATCTTTCCGAAATTTATAAGAAAAAGTATATTGAATACCTAAATTTTTTCTGATGTGTAAGAATTAATAGTATGAAAAAGTTTAATAATTTCACTATTATACAAATATAAAATTTATGGAGTACTACTTTTTCTTTTGGTGAAGTTTATTTTGGTTAATATCAATATTATTTTTATTTATAAAAATGTATTCTCAATTTTTTTTCCTCTCCTACTTTATCTATTAATATTTAGATCTCAAACCTCATAAAAACAGATTTTTTTTAACTAAATTGTTTAATACTAAAGCTATAAAGTTAATAATTTTATTTTTCTTTCTAAAATATCAAAGTTCTTAGGTCAATTTAGGTATAGCATGAAAGAAGTTAAATTTTTATATATGCAATAATACTAATTGAGTTTACGGTTTAATTTTGTTTTAATTTAAATTATTTTCCTTTCAAAATATTAATTTCTATAAATTCTTAAATTTTTGGAATGGTATGGTCACTTTAATAAAAATAATCTCATATTCTTAACTCATATATTTATTATTTAAGACTATATATCTAATACTTTCTCTTTTTATTTTTAGACTATTATAATAAATTAAAATTTGATACTTCTAATTAACAGTTTCTAATATTTTAATTCTTCACTTTCTAATATTAATTACTTAAATTCTTGATCTTTGAAACATTACATCAAATCTTATAAAAAATACTAATTATATATTTTAAACTCACCTATTTTATACATTAAAACTATAAAATTAATATGTTCTCTTTTTCTTTCTAAGATATTAGAGTTCCTATCTTAGTTCATTATAACACGCAAATATATTAAAATATTAGTATTATATTGTAAATAAAAACTGTTAATTTACCGTTTTGATTTTTAGGATTTCATAGTTTTTAATTTAATTCTCCACTTTCCAAAATTCTAATTTCTTTAAGTTCTTATTTTAGTACGTTACATTAAACTTCGTTCCAAAAAATAATCACTTGCTCATAATTCATGTATTTTATATCGTAGAGCTATATTGCAACTATTTTATTTGTTTCTTGTAAAATATTATAATTCTTAGCTCAATTCACTATAACATGCTACAAATTAAAATTTGATATATGATGAGTAGTTTATGAATACTAATGGGGTATACTGTTGATTTATGAATTTTAGACAAAAATTTAATATATTTATTTTTAATTCTTGGAATGTTATAGTCGAACCACGTTTAAAGTATTTACATGTTCTTAACCCGTCTATTTAACATTTTAAAGCTATATAATTAATATTTTTTAATCTATTTGTAAAATATTAGAGTTCCTAGCTCAATTCACTATGCTATCTAACAAATTAAAATTTGATACTATATGATAATAGTAAATATGTTTAAGGTTTAATTTTAAGAATTTTATAATTTTAATTTGATTTTTTTACTTGAAAAAATTTTGATTTCTTTCATTTTTGAATTTTTGGAACATTATGTTGAACATCGATTACAAAATAATAATATGGTTTTTGACTCATCTGTTTAATAATACTCTATTTAAAAAGATTTTATAATTATTCACTGTATTATGGAATAAATAATATATTAATGCAAATTGAGTTTACAGTTTTAATTTTAAGAATTTTTTATTTTTAATTTTAGTTCTTACTTTCTAAAGTTTTAATTCTTATGTTTGTGAAGTTTACTGGAAACAATTTGAAATAATATTTAAAAGATTGTGTTTTAGGAGAAAGTTGCAAAGAAACTAACTTTAAAATTAAAATTAGTTGATGTTTGTTTATTGAAAATTAAGATATGAATTTGGTATTCCTAACTCAAAACTAAAATTTAACATTACAATTTTCAAAACAAAAGTTTTAAATAAAAGAAGACGTTTTGCACTTTTGCTTTCATAAGCTAAAAAACCACTTTTATCTATACTTGGATTAAATATATAAACATGATGCTAGTTATTACTCCCTCCGTCCCATAAAAGTTGATACAAAACTTTTGGGTACGGAGATTAAGAATTTATATTAAATAAATAGGAGAGATAAAAAAAGTAGGAAAGATAAGAGAGGGTAAAGTAAATGATGGAATAAAGGAAGAGTGATTAGATGTTTTGTCTTTTGTTAAAAAAGGAAATGACTCAACTTTGTTGGGACGGACTAAAAAGGAATACGACTCAACTTTTATGGGACGGAGGGAGTACTATTTACTAACTTTTGTTTTGATATCAGATCTTATAATCGGATTAATTTTTTTAAATCTATCTTGGTAATTTATAAATACAAATCATGTTCAATATTCAAAGAAGTGAATATGTATAATGAGTAGTATTCAATGGTACAAATCTAACTTTAAATAGCACCCCTAGGGTAAATTAGTCAAAGTAAGAATTATGCTTATGGCATAGAGACATATATAGGGGTATTATGGCATTGAGACATTATGTCTCTAAATCACTACTCTTCCGTTTAATACAGAATACTGTGGCGAAAGATCTTTTTATGTTAATTTTCTATTAATTGCTATTACAATAAATATAGTTACAAATTAACGAGATATTTGCTACATTAAACAGAATTGATTATATTAATGGTCGATTTTTTTTTCATTGTTTGAGGCGTTTACCCAAAATGTGTGAGTGTTTGCCATTTTGTATTTATCATTTTTCATTTTTTTTTATATAAATTGTCCTGGAAAATTATTTCAATGATCAGTTCAAAATATCAACGCGGCAAGTTTAAATTTACACGTTGATTGAGTAATCGATATATATTTTTGGGTATTTAATCAATGTGTAATTTTGAATACTCGGCGTTTAATTTCGACTACCAATAGATATTTCAATCATCAAAACTTTTACTACGTCTATCTACACAAGTAACACAACTTTTATATTTTAGATAAACGTCACAAATGACGAGACAAAATTGAACCTTTAATCTATACTCCCTCCGTTCCTTCATAGTTGAAGCGAAACTTTTTGGTATGGAGTTTAAGAAAGGGATCTTGAGTGTGTTAAATAAATAGAAAAAAAAAATAAGAAAGTGAAAAAAGAATAAAGTAGAAATTAAATAAAGTAGAGATAATAAAGTAAGAGAGAGTAAAATAAGAAAGGGAAAAAAATTAATATATATGAAAAAACTCAACTATGAGGAAACTTTCCAAAATGAAAAAATGATTCAACTATGAGTTCCATTGACTCAACTACGAGGGAACAGAGGGAGTATATTACATATTGATTCTTAAAAAACCAACCATAACTTTTTTGTCAAACTTATACATGCAAAATAGATAATATTCATACATTAGCAGCATTCTTCTCACTATCAATAAGTTTAATATTTATCAAAACTCTCATAATCAGCCTCCATTGCTCAACAACCCTTCAAAATGGCTCCTCAGACACAGTCAAGTTCCACCAGAGCCGGCTTCCGCAGCCTTCCTCTCGTTGTTTTTCAGCGCGCTCTTGCTCAGTTCTCTGTGATCGACACACGGAGGGAAGGTCCGAATCAAATATAGTTAAAACACTTCAAGCAGAAGAAACATCCGACACACTTACCTGCATACACCAAAACAAATATTGAATGGTAACGAAAACTGACCTAATCACTCTGTGCACCACTTGGCGTCAAATATCTTTGCCATTGCGGGTATAGAGCTACTGAATCGTAAATAAATTTTAGGCACAAAATGATTTTCTTCACACAAAAATTGTTAAGTATAATGCATAAAGCAGACCAGCCCAATTCTAGTCAGCCCAAGTGTGAAGGAAATGAGAAGGCCCAGCTTGAACTGGCCATTGGAATTAGTCAGATAATATCTTCTTCTTGTTTTCTTGTTAGGGTCGATCAGAACATTTATGAAGGAGAGTATATAGTGTAGAATCAAGTAGTTGTTGTAATCGCCTTTTACTTTTCCACCCATTGAATAAGATTCACACAGTTCCTTCGATTTCTCTTCTTCAAGATTCTAGCTCATACACTATCTCTCTTTCTCTTCAATCCTTCAAACCCCTTCAATTCCTAACAAGTGGCGCCATCTGTGGGAAATTTCTTTGAAGTTTGTTCAGATCGTCGAAGTTTGAAAAATGGCAGGGGCAAAATTCGAGATTGAGAAGTTCACTGGTCAGAACGACTTTGGTTTGTGGAAAGTCAAGATGAAGGTCATTTTGATGCAACAAGGAGCATGGAAAATCTTGAAAGATGGCAAGCCGCTGTCGATTGAGAATCTGCAGGAGAGGGAGACGGCGGAGATGGAGGAATTGGAGCAAGAAACCAGGCCATATCAAGAAAGACTGCTATGCATGGAAAAGGAAGCAGGCAGAGGCAGGTAACTCTCATCCTAGCTCTGATTGCATTGAAGATGGTACAACACCAGAAATTCTTAATGTGATGGAGAGTAGTTTGAGTGGGGTTTGGATTATGGATTCTAGTTGTAGCTTCCATATGTGCCCAAATAAATCTTGGTTTCATGAGTTGAGAGAAGCTAGTGGTTCTGTTTTGTTGGAAAATAACTATGTTTGCAATGTGAGGGGAATTGGAATGGTGAAGCTGAGGATGCATGATGGTTCTGTCAAATTGCTGAGTGATGTTAGGTATATTCCTGAGGTGAAAAGGAACCTAGTGTCTCTGGGATTGTTGGAGAAGAAGAGGTTTACTTTTAGTTCATCTGATGGGAGAATGGAGGTTAGAAAAGAGAGTCAAGTTACTATGGTGGCTGAAAGGAAAAATAGTCTCTATTATCTGATGGCAGAGGCTGTTACTGGAGATTCAAATTCAGTGATAACTGATGATCTGAGGCTGTGGCATGAAAGGCTAGGCCATCCAGCTGAAAGGAGTGTTAAGGAGCTGGTGAAGTCAGGTCTGATCCCAAGAGATGTCAGCTCCAAACTTGATTCATGTGAGCAGTGTGTGCTTGGCAAGGCAAAGAGAACACCATTTTCTATAGGTGCTCATTACTCTACCTCACCTCTTGAGTATGCACACTCAGACTTATGGGGCCCAGCACCAGTGAATACCTTTGGTGGTGGGAGGTACTATATGACTATAATAGATGATTATAGCAGGAAGGTGTGGGTCTACATCTTGAAGGAAAAATCAGAGGCATTTCAGAAGTTCAAATATTGGTGCAAAGAAGTTGATCTGAGAAGGGTACCAAGCTGAGATGCTTAAGGACAGATAACGGGCTGGAGTATCTGTCAAAGGAATTTGATGTCTTCTGTAAAGAGAATGGTATCAAGCGGCATAGAACAGTCCCAGGTACTCCACAACAAAATGGAGTAGCAGAGCGTATGAACAAGACACTCATGGAGAGAGTGAGGTGCATGTTGTTTGGCTCTGGTATGAGCAAGAAATTCTGGGGGAAAGCTTTGCTACTGCTCCATATTTGATCAATAAGTGCCCATCTACAAGTTTGAAGGGTGATACTCCAGATTTCAGGACATGGAAATCATGGAGACTACAGAAGTGTTAGGATCTTTGGTTGCAAATGTTTTGCTCACATCAAGCAAGGGAAGTTGGATGCTAGAGCTTTGAAGTGTGTTATGTTGGGCTACCAGAAAGGAGTCAAGGGCTATAGGTTGTGGTGTGTTGAGGAAGGAAACCAGAAAGTTGTGGTCAGTAGAGATGTCACATTCGTTGAGCACATCATGCCTTATTTGGCAAAGTCAGATGAGGGGAAAGGGAAAGAGTCCACTCAGGTTGAGGTGGAGCACCTTGACAACTTTCTGGAGCCTGTTGCAGCCTCTGATAGTCAGTCAGATGTTTTGGCTAAAGAGACTGAGTCTGATGCAGAGGAAGGTGGCACTTAAGATGATAATCTAAGGAACTACCAGTTAACAAGGGACAGGGCTAGAAGAGAAAATAGGAGGCCACCATTCAGAAATGAAACCTGGATTTTGGTGGAAAGAGCTGAGTTCATGAAACTGATCAGTTGTAAATGGCTTTACAAGAAGTAGGTGGAGTCAGTTGGAGTTGAAAGCATCAGATACAAGGCTCGGTTAGTGGCTAGAGGATTTACTCAGGAAGAGGGAGTAGACTACAATGAAATTTTTGCCCCTGTGGTCAAGCATGCTTCCATAAGGATTCTTCTTGCAGTAGTGAATCAGAAAAATTGGGAAATGCAGCAACTTGATGTAAAGACTGCATTCCTACATGGAGATCTTGAAGAATCCATTTATATGCACCAGCCTGAGGGGTATGTGAAGAAAGGAGATGAGAACAAAGTTTGCTTACTCAAAAAGAGTCTCTATGGACTCAAGCAAAGTCCAAGACAGTGGAATAAGAAGTTTAATGCACATATGACTGACAGTGGATTTGCTAGATCAAGGTATGATGATTGTGTGTATATCAAGAGAAGGAATGGAGTCTCTGTGGCTTATCTACTGATCTATGTAGATGACATTCTGATAGCAGACCCTTCTAAAGAGGAAGTGCAGTTGGTGAAAGATGGCTTGTACAGAAGTTTTGAAATGAAAGACCTTTTGAGATGCAAAGAGGATCTTAGGCATGGATATATTCAGAAATAGAAAGGAGAAGACTCTTTGGCTATCTCAAGCAGATTATGTTGACAAGGTGCTGAAGAGGTTCAATTTGAACAATGTGAAGCCTACTGCAACACCAATTGCTCAACACTTCAAGTTGTGCAAGGCTCAGGCTACTAGCAGCCAACAGGAAGCTAAGGAATTGGAAAGCATTCCTTATTCAAATATCATTGGTAGCCTCATGTATGCCATGATATGTACAAGACCAGATATCTCACATGTTGTGAGTATCACTAGCATATACATGTCTGCATTTGGGAAGGAGCATTGGAATGCTCTGAAATGGACACTCAGATATCTGAAAGGGTCAGGGAAGTTTGGGATTCAGTATAAAAGGTGGGATGAGTCTGAAGGTGAAGCAATACAAGGCTTCTGTGATGCTGACTATGCAACCAACCTAGACAACAGGAAGTCTCAAACTGGTTATGTTTTTACCATGTTTGGATCGGCAATTAGTTGGAAGTCTTCTCTGCAAAGTGTAGTAGCTCTCTCAACTACTGAAGCCGAATATATAGCACTAACTTCAGCTGTCAAGGAGAGTTTCTGGATCAGGGGAATGGCAGCTGAGTTTGAGATTCATCAAAAGGCAATATCAGTGCACTGTGACAGCAGCAGTGCATTGTGTCTAGCTCGACACCAAGTGTTTCATGAGCGTAGCAAGCACATCGATGTGCGGCTACACTTTATCAGGGACGAGGTGGAGAAGGGTAATGCAAAGGTTGTGAAGATCAGCACGTTACACAACCCAGCCGACATGCTTACAAAGGCTCTACCTAAAGAAAAGTTTGAGCATTGTAAGGAGCTGATCAATATTTGTAATTGTGACTGAGCTGCTGAATGCAAGGTGGAGAATTGTGAAGTATAATGCATAAAGCAGCCCAGCCCAATTCTAGTCAGCCCAAGTGTAAAGGAAATGAGGAGGCCCAGTTCAAATATCTTGAACTGGCCATTGGAATTAGTTAGATAATATCTTCTTCTTGTTTTCTTGTTAGGGTCGATCAGAACATTTATGAAGGAGAGTATATAGTGTAGAATCAAGTAGTTGTTGTAATCGCCTTTTACTTTTCCACACATTGAATAAGATTCACACAGTTCCTTCGATTTCTCTTCTTCAAGATTCTAGCTCATAAACTATCTCTCTTTCTCTCAATCCTTCAAACCCCTTCAATTCCTAACAAAAATAAAACTTTATAAACAACTGCTCTAACTAGAGGTATCAATTATCAGCAATGTGAAGAAGAAACCAAGGATACATCCGTAAACAGCTACAAATTCTTTCCAGAGGACGACCACTGAACATCGTGTAAGGGCCCTTCTTAACCTGACATAGTAGTACTCCGGATCAATTTCCATTAACATAAGCATCCATTTATCCAATAAAAAATGAAGCATATTTGCCAACTGGTTAAAAACGGAAGATAACACATACGTGGGAATTGAGTTTGTAACATTCGGTTGTGAATTGAGTTTGTAACATTCAACAAGACTAGTCTGTTAGGAGAGAGAGTTCATTTAGTCTATATACTCATACCAATTGTTCTCACAACCGATATTGGAATTGAGATTGTAACATCTCCCCATGATAACTTTGATTTGTTTTATCATCGTCAGACTGCATGACAACCAAGAGTCCCTTGGAACCGAGGTTCCAATGCAATTGCTATTATATTATTTTTTCTATCCTATTAACGATGTTTAATCATTCTTTGTATCTTAACCAATATGTCGTCTTTTTATATTTAGAATAAAATTTGAAAATTGAATCATATTTTTCTCTCTATTTTATTACACATAACGAACTCATCAAAAATATTGTGCCACTGATCATCTTGAATAAAAATATGGGGAATAATATTTTTTGTAAAATACGATAACATCTATATGTAGGAGTTGCATTTATTTATTAGGAGTGTCTGTAACTATTTTTGTCTTGCATATGAGAAAGTTGCTTTTGCTTTTTTTTGAATCAATTTAGTCAACTTTATTAAACTATGCACGTTCCTGTGACTCTCAACGCTAATTAAGTGTGTGTACCACTAAATTCTAAGTCTACTACTAATATACAGTAAATACCGAGCTTGAGGTAATAGTATAATTAAACTCTAATTAATAACCGGCCTAGTAACCGATGACACAGCCAAATTTAAGTTAATATAACGAAGACTTTCCACTTGTGATTGTTTCCTATAAATATGGAAAAATATTCTCATTTAAGCTCATCGAGTAATTAAATAATATTCATATAGGAGCATATGAATTCGAGCATGAATATTATAGTTGCTCTCTTGTTCACATTGCTTGCAACACCAACAACGAATGCTTTTCTTTTTAATATACCATGCATACCCCTTCCTGGATTCTTCCTGCGATCCATCTTCAATGATTTTTCCATATTTTGTCCAATTTCACCACCTGTGCTTCCGCTGACGCCACCGGTGGTACCACTGCCTACACCAGAGGTGCTGCCACTGACGCCACCGGTGGTAACGCTGCCGATACCACCGGTGGTGCCATTGCCGACGCCACCTGTGGTAACAATTCCGACACCACAGGTGCTGCCCCAGACGCCACCTGTGGTGTCGCTGCCGACGCCAGCCGTACCACTAACTTGATGGCGCGTGCACTGGCAGTTTAATTAGTACTGGAATGTTTGATGATCTAATTAAGCAATGTAGTGTTCTACTCTTATAATCTTACTTGTTATGAATAATTAGCCCTATCTAAGTTCAACTATGACCAGGCATCCGGATTTGTAGCTTAATAAAGAAGTTTATCTCTCTTTTTTATTTCTCTCTCTTAGTGCTTATTTATATACTCCACATTTACTTATTTATCTCTCTTATATATACACTTTCTGTTCTAACATTAGATATACAGGCCACACGACGGCAATAATAACATGCTAACTTAATAAAATTAAAAGTATTTTGGAAAGAGGTTAAATTTATTTCAGTTGATATGTTGTTCGTACAATAATGTGATAGTGTTTTTGCTTTCATCTAAACAATACTCTCTTCGTCCCCCATTTATAGTCTCATTTTGACTCGGCACAAGTTTTAAGAAATTATTTGACTCTGTGAAAAAAAAATGGGGAAATGATTTTTTTAGAATGTGAGCTTCACTTATATAGATTTTATAATAGAACGTAAGTGTAAAGATTTAATTGAGTGGTGGGATTCATCTACTTAAAATGGACAAAAAAACACACACAAATTAGACTTTAAATTGCAGATACTCCGAAATGGCAAAATGAGACATTTTTTACGGACGGAGGGAGTACTAATGTCTTCAATGTTAAATCAAGATTTTGATGTTAGGGGTCAAATCATTATTAAATAAATTTTTAATTTAAATTTATCTTATTGTAATTTAATTGAGAAAATTCAAATTGTACATAGGAATTTTAAAATTACTAAACTAAAAATTAGGATAAACATAATAAAGGGGAGTGATCAATTGCTAACTCATCTCTTAATTGCTAACTACAACTAATTTAAGACCATAAGATTTTAAAAATTTTGTGGTCTACAATTTGCCATGTGTAATTTCATTTTTCATTTTTTAATATTAAAAAGATAATAGCAATTATCAAATTTAGGGTTTAGAAATACAATGTCAATACAGTGTATGAAATACATCAACACGAAGACATAATAATGTCAACACAATTTTATATTTAGATTTTACAAGCATAATATTGACATATTATGTAAGGTGTATTGACATAAACCTGTTCGTCAAAAATACGAAAATTTAAAAAAAAAATCAAATTTTTTTCAAATTTTGACGTCGGAACATATGCATGTAGTATATCGTTGGAATCCTTATAAAATTATCTTTAATTTGATATATGTTATATGAATTTAAAGTTTTGGGATTTCTTTTAAAACTTAGTTATAACTAACTTGACATTAATACCCCTATTGATTTTTATTGGAATTATTCCTATAGCCTTATTGACGTTTTTTGTTGATCGTATTGACATTTTGTGGTTGATGATCTAGGCCTTTAATTTGAATATCTAATGGCTATTATTGAGTTGTAGTTAGCAATTAAGCATTGAGTTAGCAATATAACACTCCCCACATAATAAATATATTAGAATTAGAGAAATAATTATACAAAATTTGTCATTTTGACCCTTGTTTAGGGCCTGAGTTTAAATGCTCAATTAGATTCTAGTTCAACCAATGAGTACAGCCCAACACTGATTCATTTATGTTAGTTTGGTCTGGGGCGTGTTGGGCTAGATTGGCCCAGCTAGGAAAGCCCGAAAAGTCCCGAGACCAGAATCATCATATAGTTGCATAGATAAGTCAATACATCTAAATTGTAAATTAATTTGTAAATTTGTAAATATATATAGGGTTTTAATTTATACAAAACCATTCTTAATATAAAAAATGTAGAACCAATCATACGGAGGTCATTTTTAGGTCATCGTAAGCTTATTTTTACGTCATTATAGCAAGGATGACATAAAATGACCTTAACATGACCTCAAACCCGATTTTTATAACATGACCTAGAATTGTTTTATAATGACCCTCTGTGTTTTTGTTTAATTATAGACCATTAGATTGTCAAAACTCATCGTCGGGATTTAGTCGGATTTTATTGAGATCAATTTTTATATTAATCATTTTCCTTTATATACATGTATAATTTTAAATTGCTGGGAGTTCAAGGACCAGGACCCTATGTAAATTCGCTGTTGCATGGCTTTTGATTTAAAAAAAAACAATGTGTTTCGTATTAAACACGGTATTGGGGTGTCACTTATATAGTTATATGTATTATTCATACCAAACATGAAACATGGTTGTGTTAACTGAACCTGATTTATTAGCGAATAGAGAGGAGTAGTTTAGAAGCGAACTTACATTTGTTTTGGTAAGGAACATATATTTTATACGAGTTCAGATTTGAGATTATACTTTTATTGGGTTTCTTTATCATGATATGTGGTTTAATTAGCACAACGTCAATTCATACAAAACATTTATTTGATCAGGTTAAACAAATTATTAAAATAAAGTACTAGTACATTTTTAGCCTAATAAGGATTCACTAACATAAAAAATGAGCAAAATATTCGACTTAATTTGCATTGATCACAATCTCGATATCGATTAGAAAAAGTCACATTTAATCCTTACCTTAAGTTGTAAAATTGGAATGTACACGTAATATAGGCTAATCCATAATTCATTTTTGATAGACTAATTAATTTTGAATGTCCATTAATCGATCAAAAGCAGACACGAATTATACATTTATGTCATCATATATACAAAAGTAAACGGTCAAAAATAATTGAAGCATATATACCCGACGGCCGATGGACACTTGCATAGTTTAGCAGCCTACGTTAATAGGAGAAATAATTGAAGCATATTACAATATATAAACACTCCAAAATTGATGTAATTAGCAACAAGCCAAAGTCTTAAATCCGTGATCAATCAAACCCAAAATGGAATTTAAAATTTGTGTCATAGTAGTTCTTGTGTCGATGTTGGTAACAAGTATTGATGCACAATTCTTTTTTCACAGGAAGCATTGCATCAAATTGCCAATTTATTGGTCACCATTTGAACACCGCGGCCACCATTATCGCTACAAAATATATTGTCCACATAACCATAGATATTCACCACCGCCGCCGTTGCCGTCCTCGCCTCCTCCAACACCAGCTATAGAAGCTCCTCCTCTGGCGCCAATTTTTCCTCCTCTACCTACACTGGCGCCACCAATCGCCACTCCTTCTCCGGCATCAATAGACGCGCCTCCTCCTCCGACTATAGAAGAAGCGCCTACTATGGTACCAATTGAAGCACCATCTCTGTCACCAGCAGCCCTTCCTCCTCCGTTGATCCCTACCGAATCTCCTACTTCTCCGGTCCCCGATAGCGATGGTTCTCCGGCACCAACTCCAGCTTAAATTAATTTGCATGCGTGATTATGCAAGTGCTTCCGCTAGCTACTACTAATATATTATATATATGTACTCTCAATAAAAATATAATTTTGCAATAACTAGCCAATTATATGTATCGTGTTCAATTAATAAAATCAGTTCTATGGGGATTATAGAATTTATATTGTATAACCGCCAGTTACGTTAAATTGTCTGGGGATAGAATGATAATCAAATTTTTTTTATCAATAATAATATACTCTTACTTCGTAAGCTAAGTCACCTTGATGAATGTAAAATATTAGTACTACGTGGTAGGTCCTATTGCATAATAGAATTACACGAATCACAACATATAGATACATAGATGAATTAATGACCTAAAATCATAAGCAACGAATTGTACGTTATTTGTATTAGAGATTAGAGATTACGTATACAACATTTACAAGTGCTTCGGTTTCTTCATCATTTCGTTTGTTTAAAAATCACAATGAAGCTATCTAAAATACTCCGTATTTATTTGCACCTCGTATGCGAGTTTTGAGTTTTGAGAAGCTAAGCTAGATCTTTTTTAATAATCCATCCAATCTTTTTAAATTTATCCCATATTTTACTAATTTAATGCCATTCACTATCCAATCTTTTTTACTCTATCCCATATTTTACTAATTTGATGCCATTCACTAATATCTACTGGAATCAAACCACGCAAGTGTATAGAAAAGAGAGAACGTGGCACATTTTATTAAATTTAAATAAATTTCAATTTGCCATAATCCGAAATTAATATTTTGGTGTGGGAAAGAGTATTATGAAAAGCAAAGGGGCAAATCTCTAATTATATTTGCAGAGAAACCCTAGTCTCTTTCCCAAAATCCCCAGCAATCGCCATCTCACTCTCACTTGGACAAATTTGGGATCGGAGAAGATGAGCGTGTATATGAGCCGCCTTTTCCCCAAATCAAACTCAAGTTTCCTCCTCCAAAGAGAGGTCGCACTCAAAGCCAAAGCCGTCCGCCTCAGAGATGACACTTACCTCATCGACGCCGGCGTCGGCCGCCCCAGGACCGCCTTGGCCAGCGAATTGGCAGATCCGCCCAAATCCGCCGGCCCGGCCACTTTCTCCACCAAGGTCGGCTTCCTCCACGCCGCCAGAGGCGAATCGACCGTCAAAAACTCACTCCTGCAGCGATGCTTCGTGGATCTGGTGACCGGAGATTCGCGGACGAAGCTGAACGCCGCCGCGAGGTTCGAAGACATGGTAGGGCAGACGGACTCCGCCTGCGCCGGCGAGCAGCCGCTCCTCCTGCCGAGGATGTTCAGGAAGCAGCGGGCGTGGCAGGAGTTGCAGCATCGGTGGAAGTTCAATCGGAAGGTGAAGGGTTTCATAGCTGGAAAAGTGAGGGGAGGCTACTCGGTCGGCATCGCCGGTTACCTTGCGTTTCTTCCGGCGAGAAATGTTGTTAATAGAAGGATTGACGGCGATCGGTTTGTGATTGAGAGCTTATCCCCCAGGAATTTTGTGGTTACGAAAGTAGGGTGATTTGTGAATTCAGGTTACGTTTTCATTGAACTCCTCTGCTCTTGGCATTGCCTTTGATATGAGTTATGTTGCATCAATAATTTATGAATATGAATGATATTCGATTGAATTGGTTAGAGAAATTGTTCTTTAATTTTGTTCGATTTAAGTTATAAAAAGTGGATTGGTGAGTTTGGAGATTGGTTTTTTATGTCAATTTGTTTGTTTTGTGATCTTCTGCCTCATTCTTTGAGTTGGGGTGCCTGATTTCTGCAATTTTGGATCTAAAGATGAAATTTTGAAGTTGCCCATCTGATTAAATTGATGATTGTTTAGTTTCTTGTATTGTGATGAGCAATTCAATTAAGAGTGAATTGATTTCAAACACATTGCACACTATCTTTGGAATGATTTCACTCCAACATTAAAGTGATGATTGTTTAGTTTTTTGTATTGTGATGAGCAATTCAATTCAGAGTGGATTGATTTCAAACACATTGCACACTATCTTTGGAATGATTTCACTCCAACACTGTGACACATAATAGGAAGCTATACAAAGATACAAGAACAAAAACATCTGGAAAAATTTCAAGTAGTGAATTAGTAAACCAATCAGCCAAAGCAGGACTGTAACATTTTCCATTTATTCATTTACACTACCCAACCATCAAGGTGATTGCAAAACTAACAAATCTAGTAGTACTAGTAATGTATTTACTCCGGCTACTCTGAAACGATTTGAAGTTAGGTCGTAGCACTGAAGATCCGAGAGCAGGCATAGCGCAGTCGCGAATAAAATCTGACAGTGTGAGCAACGGATTCCTTCAACATACCTTCCAATGTTTCAACGAACGGATTCAAGCTCCTCACCGGTGGGATGTAAATCGTCAACGGTGCTACCGAGAACGCCACCGCAAAGAACAAGTGCATAACCATCTCAACACACGATTCTCTTCGTCTTCGTCTTGTCTAATATTTTTCCCGAGAAGTTTGATGATAGACGCTATAAAAAGATGATGGATTGTCCACATTTAATATTATTAATTCCTATTTTATTAGTGATGGTGATAGTGTGGTGTTGAAATATTGGTGGAGGGTGCCAGAATCCACTTTTGTGAGATGAGAGAGGAATTATTATGAATAAGCTTCCAAAGTCGGCATACATCCAGAATGTTCTCTATTTTTATAGGTGGAATGCATGCTCTCATGATCTTATCATTTAATTTGGATTAGTTATAATTTTTAGTCTTAACAATTTTTTTATGACTCAACTTTGGTCTGTTTTTTAAGTAGTCTCGATTTTGAAATATAATATACTTATATAACCGTAGGTAGGTATGTTTGACTAATATTATCCCGGAACAAAATTTTAAAACTATACTATTTTCATCACAAACAAACATGTATAAAAGATGCATCTAAAAAGAAACATAGATACTAAATTTTAGAAAATTTGAAGTAAATGATACTCCATCCGTCTCACAATATGAGTCATATTTAATGTGGGCTCAGATTTTAAGAAATATAAAAAATAGTAGATTGAAAAAATTAGTGGAATATGATGTCTATTTTTTTATATTATTTTATAATAGAATGTGAGTGAAGTAAGTTAGTAAAATATGAGATCTATTTGCATAAAAGGAAAATGTGGCTATTATTGTGGAATTGACTGAAATAGTAAAATGTGACTCTTATTGTGGAACGAACGGAGTATTATTATTAGTATACAATAAAAGGATAGAACTTTTATATAAATTTTAGTTTAGTTTTAATATATAATTCAATTAGTTTATAAAAAATTATAAAAAGTACTCGTATTTAGCTATACAGGACATGCCATAAACTCTGAAAAGCCCTGGGCTCATTAGGCCTCCGGCAGGTCAATTGGGCTGGCTTTTTAAACGTGTACATGCTGGGCCGGGAACATATTGATGGGGCTCTATCTGTATTGTTCCTAAAAAGTGATTACCTTTTCTGTTTCATTAAAGAGTTATTACTAGCAAAAAAGCAAGTAAAGGATGCAATGAAAACATAAAAAGACTATTAAAGCTTGCTTTTACTGTAAAATAGATCGATAATTTAATAAAGAAGGGGTAAAAGGCGAGATATTAAGGGATGTGAAACAATATATGAAACAATTGGATGATGTTGTGTTGGATGTTGAAACTCAACACATATACAATACAAATACACGTGTATATAGATAGGAAAAATAGAATTCTCAAAATATTGTGAAAATAGAGCATTATTTTCAATATTTCGATTGCAAAGATCTAAGGTGAATGATTTTACTAAATGAATGTTAGCATATGGAGTAATAAAGAGGCTCACACTTAAAATTTGATTTACCGTACCCCGATATAATTTAATTAATAGACAAAGAAATCTAAACATCAAATGTTTATATAAATGTTTTTTAAAAAAATTTGGGATTCCAGTAATCACTTTAATTTTAGTTAGGATTCAATAATTGAGAGTTAAAATTTTTAATTAATAGTTATTGTTTAATCATATCTCTCAGGCGTTCTAAAAAACATCTCAAATACAAAGTAATCTAAGAACAAAATCAGAGTAAATCTAAGAACATAATTATAACAATAAAAAAATGTAACGATAGTATCCAAAAAAGGAAAAAAGAACAACTGCACACTAACTATTTTTGTTTCGAAAATGTCGATCATAACGTTCAATTTAGAGAGGTTAACTCACATGCATTCCTCAAGAACAAAGACAATTAAAATCCTAATAAACACACATCACACAGTACCATAATTAAGACAAGACTTGACCTGTATGTGTTTGCCACAACTTAAAAACTCAATAATGTAACCAGACAGGTTTCGAAGTATGAGAGGCGCAGCCATATTATATATGATGATTTATTTGAATATTTTTGGTTTATAATTATATTGGTGTAACTATTTCACTTTTTTTTGTTATGTTGACGGCAATGTTTTTGGTTTATAATGGTGAATACATTTTGATTTATTAGTATTGCTAAACACGTTTCTTGCTGCAATTAAGAAACGTCGTTTAGAAGGTCTAATCTTGATTCGACTCGTTTACTTAAAGCAAAAATCAGTAGCCATAATTATCCTATTCATAGCCACAATTTTATTGTAAATAGTGTTAGAAATTTGGGTGTACATAATGCAATAATCAATAATGTCGTAAACAATGAAATGAATAAACAGCAAATTAAATTAGTCATTAAATGCAACTCGATTGGGAGTATCACTTTATCCGCAAACTAAAATATGCCATACTGATGCTTTAGGATTGATGTATCATTCCAATAATAAACTGGTTACTTGTAACCTTCAATATTAATTAAGTTGGAGAAAATAATTATCAAGTTGAAACAACTTTAGGTTTTTTGCAAAATAATTATCAAATTCCACCAAACACACAACTCTAGCATATATGAGTTCTCACTTGTCAATAATCAGTTTGGAGAAAAATTTCTTAATTAAACGATTAACTAATCACAAAGCAAAATAATGTGTTTAATTCATGCAGTATCTATGTACAATCAATTATAAGCTCTTTGCAACGAAAACAAGGTCAATTTAACAATGATGAAGCTGATAAGAACATGTGGATCCATATGTTTTTTGGTAAATCTTGGTAGTGGTGTTTAGATGTGATAAATTTGGAAAAGACCCAACAAATACACACCACCAAAGCCTGCACATTTTTTTATACCAAAAATATATCTCAATTTCGTTCATGTCCTAGGAAAATGGACACTATTTTTTATCTTAGTCTGGCACATAAAAATAGTCGACTGGTAGCCATTTTTCTGTTTAATAAGGTAGGTCTCATGTTTTGTAACAATACTTGAACTTTTTTTTATGTCTCTTATACTTTATCAATTGCTCATAAAAGCTGTGTCGTCTTCAAAATATTTATTTTTATAGGACGAAAAAGTGTATTATATGGATTATTTAGTTATTCGATAAAAAAATGTGTAAACAAATCTTCTCTATTCTAGATCAAAAGTGTGCTACTAATCATCTTTTACATAAATATTTCAAATTTCAATCCAAACACCAACAACTCAACCACAAAATGTGTCGCAATTATACCTTTTAAATTTAATTAATACTATTAATCTTATATTTTGTATATGGAGTATATTTAAATTGCAAAATATTTAAAACGAATTATATTTTTGATGGGATTATGTACGGTTTTTCTTATATTTACTGTGCTCAAGCCCAATTCCAAATTAGAATTGGGTCCAACAAATCACCGAGTTTTCATATCTGCCTACTATCATGATAATCAAAGCAACATGTTACTTCTCCCATATCGCAACCCAATTCTTTTGCATCTATAAACCCTAAAAAAAATACAATAAAAAGGGAAAATTATTGTGTGTGTAAGTTGGTCTATTGATATAGTGGTAATGCCTGAAACCAAAGATCTCTGCAGGTTCGAGTTACCGTGACATGACTTGTAAATTTCTTTCATTTGCCAATTAAAACCAAGATGGAAAATTGCGGCCACTCCCACCCCACCCTACCTCTGCAATGCAGCCCAGAATCCGGCACCCCATGTACCTTAACTGCGAAGGCCGCGCTGCGTTGGAGATGCTCTAATAAAATGAAGTACTTTGCAAACAACACCTTTGTGAGTCTAGAGAAAGGAATGAGATTGAATTTTGATCTCTTCCTTAAAAGATACAAGTAACCATATATCATAATTATTGGAAATCAACTGTCACACAATTTAAATTTAATTCTCATTCTTTAGGTATGTGTGCTTGACAAATCGATGGTATATTACAAGTTTTGGATGAACGTGGTTGGTGTGCATGAAAAAGTTCTAAAAACGACAAAAATAGTAAAAAGAATGAGTCATTACAGAATTGAAATTAAATATTTTCAAGTGAGACATGAGTCATGACTTGTTATGATGTGCAAGAGGTGCTTGGCTGGAAAGTGGTATATGTTAATTTGATATCTTATTAAAGTATTCAGATAAAATTTTTAAAGGTAGCATGTCGACACCACCGAGAAAAAATTGTGATTGTTATAACATAAATGCGTTATAAATATAAGTTCACGTATGACATTTTAATATAAAATATGTTAAGTATGAATTGACATATGAAATTTAACCAATTAAGAGGAGGATTGAAAATGGATAACGCTCATTTTGCATGTTTTTCTTGTGTGTTTTTGCTACTATTAGTTTTGTTTCTCTGTCGTCCACATATGTTAGTATTTCTTAGTAGCTAGACTTTTGGGAGTTGGTGCAATTTCTTGAGTTTAGTTGAGATAATAACAATGATACTATGAATTATTCTGTGAATTTAAATTTGATAGTGAGAGATGGTATAATTAGAATAATGATCTATCATCTTGTTTGACTTGAAAATTAGTAACTAGATCAATAGTTTAATTTTGCTTAGGTTTGATAAATTATTTCATTCTCTATGATCAATGCTTTTCATTGTCTTTTTATTTTTTAAAATAATTTAAAATTAAATCACATCAGAGCGGTGAAATAAAGTGCAAATCAGTAAAGACCTATTATAACAAAATGTAAAAAAAGACAACACATCAAAAGCAATATTGATTAGAAAAAAGAAGACATCAAAAGTCTAAATCTAAGAAAAATAAATGAAAAGCTAACCCAAAGAAAACATGTAGCTAGCATATGTCAAGAAACCATCTAAGACTAAGGCAAACAAAAAGCATGAAACTAGATCAGAAAAAAGTAAGCACTCAATCAATAGTTTTTATTTGATCTCTCCTTTGGTTTTAATTAATTACTTGGAGTACCTTTTCTATATTTTTAGAATTTTTCACAAATCCAATTTCATTGCTTGATAATAGAAAAGAATATGGGGATTATTACTCTTTTTGTTTTCGATTTATCATGTTTAGGTGAATGAGCTTGAATTTTCATTATACATGCATATAATCTTTGTTTGAGCTCAAAGTTAGTGATTAATTTATGTTTACATATAAAGGGAACTAAATTTCTTGATAGGAAACTAATTTATAATTAAACACAAGCTATATTTTAGGGGTGTATGAACTGTTAAATTTAATATATGGAGAAATTCATTTTAGTCTTCAAATTCACACAAGCCCATGCACAACAAGAACCAATTTATACAGTGTTTGGCCTTTTGCCATCAGTGCAATTTGATTAATTAAATAAGCTTTTCGTTGCCATCATCATGATCCAGTTGAAAGTCATATTATTTAATCAACTGTTCAATAAATGAATTATGAATTGCGAAAGTCGAATATATATGTTGCATTGGGAGCATATTCCGTGACGGACTTCTATTTCATATATTTTGACGTTAAATTACAGTAGATGACTAATTTCATAAGACTTTTTTACAAAATTAATTAGATAATTGTTAAATTATAAATAATTTATTAAAATAAAATGTTTTAATAGTCTTTTGAGTATTAATTACAATTGATATATAGGGTTCAACCGAATTTTACTAACTTTATTTAAATTAAGAACGGAAGATAATAATATCTTTCAGTAGTGGGTGAAAACATGTATATAGGAAAAAAAATATAATTTTATGTGGGTTGAAACATAATATAGATACTTGAGCTATATATATAAATATAGAGGAATGATATGATGCATACCTTTGGGTTCTTTATGTGAGCACCACTTTCGTTTAATGCACGTTCAACATTGTTCGTTTTAATTTTATATATTTAGTTTGATTCTAATACATCAAAAAACGTTATCGAAAATTTTAACTTCACAAAGTTTATAAAAATCAAAGCTTAATTTGTTATTTTATTAATTTATTTAAAATTATAGGGAAAATAAGCAAATTGAGCTTTGAATTTTATAATTTTGTGAAATTAAAAAATTGAATAACATATTTTAATATATTAGAATCAAATTAAATATATAAATCAAAACAAACAAAACTAAACGTGCTTCAAATAAGAGTGGTGCTCAAATAAAGATCGCATGCTATAAGGCACATCGCATATCATTTCTCGATAAATATAATATATTAAGCTCGAGCTCGAGTAATAAATAACGATTTGTTCCGCTCAATCCATTGATTTTGATGCACACATCAAATTTATAATTTAATGATAAATTAAGCCACATTAATTGACTTGTGGTTGTTGGTGCCAACAAAATTATTGTAACAGTTGATGTTGATTAACTAGGTAAAATAGTAAGATTTAATTCTCACGATACATCACATTCTAGAAAAAAAGATTAAATCCATTACTTGGAAGTTCTTCATGCTCTTCGAAAATACCATATTCTTTAGTGTATATCATAGAATAACTATGACTACTAGACATAAACGATAAAAGTAGTTTAAAATATTCATAGTTAAAAAAAATAATATATCCTACTTTGAATTTCATCAATTCCAATATTTAATTTTGTATCTAACAAAGATGAAATGAAATTCTAAAAAATATGTAAAGTTAAAATTAGAGAAAAAAGTATGAAAAATGAAAATGATACACAAAGTTGGATGTGAGAAAGAAACCACTGAACTCGTAGTCTAATATTTGGGTGAATTATTCATGGTGGTACGAGTGAATACAAATTTAATACCAACAAACTTTATCACATTATTTCTTCCCATTTTTCTCATTGCACTTTAATTTCCTACATCCTAGAATGGGGATCATGCTACACACCATATACAGAATTGAATAAAATCTTAGACTACCTAAAAACACTTTAGAAAAATTTTATCTAAAAATAAAAAGAATAGAATTTTGTACCGTGATTATTACCATATCCTCATCAACCAAGTAAATTTTTTATCAAGCTTGAAAAGAACTAGTACTACATTGATATAACTAAGGTTTTCAAAATTATTATGTTTTCTTACATTTTCTTTTCTTTCTTACATCAATTCTCTCACTGATGCAATTTTTAGATGAATGGTCAACTCTTAGAATTGGAGTACTTTTTCATTGAAAAATATTTTAAAGAGTATAAGATGATAATATATATATATATATATACACTGTTTATTTACACGATAAATCATAAATATGCTGAAAAAATGAACTCAAATCTGATTCGAAAATTACATCATCCATGGTAGATGTTCCAATTTAATTTTTCTGAGTCTAATAAAGTTCATTAAAGACATTAGCCGTCACAGCCTTTATTACGACTATTTTTTTTTCAATTTTTTTATATAGGGAAATTATTTTCAGTAAAATAATTTGACAAACCTACCAGTCTCCATAAGATTAAAGAAAGAAATAAATACAAACTTTGTTCCACTAATAAATGGATGGAGAGGTTAGGTAAAGCATGCATATTTGATCTTTCAATACCGTTAGCAATTAATTGAATCTATTTTTTTTTTTAATCCATTTTTACAATAAGGAAAAGACAGATTCATTGGTTGGCTATTGTGGCATATCTTGTTCTTGTTGACAACGAATATACTAAACTAATGTTGGAAAGCAAACAAAAAATTTGTTCGTGTTCTTTGTGTTTTATTGTTGTCTCAAATTTTATAATTTATTAGGAATTCGATTTTTTTTTATAGGAAGACGACCTAATATATAATTTAAATCGGAACATACAACATAAAGAAGCCAAGACGCAAAATACCATTACAAAACTCTAGGGTGTTTGGATTGTGACATTTGAGGTGATTTTAGATCAACCAAAGATAAAATCCCTCAATTTGTATAACAATTGAATCACAAAATATCTCTACGTATCAGAGATACAATTATGTTTTTACTAATATTTAAATTTAAACAGACTTATGTTTTCATGTATTTATTTATTACCAATTCACTAGCTCGCGAGATTCTATTCATTAAATTACGAAAACAATAGACATAGATTCTCAAATTTCCTATCCACTAAAAAGAATTCCTGATTTAAACTTTGATGTGAGAAAAGATGGAATCCAAATTTCAATAAAATCAAGGCTTTGGAACTTGCAATTGAAAAAAAAAAAGTTTGGTTTGAATAAATGGATCATTACATTATCAAAAGGTCCATATCCATGACTCCAACCTATGCACCAATATACGAAGTTAAATGCCCTCAAATTATAAATTAAATAGTACTACTAATAACTCAATTTTCATTATTTGTATCTTTTATAATTTTATTTATTTTTCTTTGATAATTACCTCAAGACATAAAGAGACAAAATGAAGTTAGTGTAGTTGAAAAGGGTAGTAATGAAATACGTGGAAGAAGCGAGGCAAAAAAGCACTAAAATAGCTCGATTTCGAGTAAGAAATAAGTTGTGGGTGAATGAATAATATTCATACCATTATCATTCGTGACCAAAAAGATTTAAAGTTGCCCTCAAATTTCCAATTTCCAATTTAATTTTTATAATATTGGGTTTCACTTTCATCCATTAAAGATTAAACCCTCTATGTGAAACTCAGATTTGTGTATGACAACAACCCAAAAATGCGCCCTTCTCTTTCACTCATCCTGTCCTTTCGGCTACTTATTTGATTTGAACGTAAATTGGCCAAGAATTTATCAACTATAACTCCTTCTCTCTCCTCTTTCTCTCTCTGCCCGCTTATATATCTGACATTGCTCAAGCCAACATACAACTATATATTCCTTTCTTATTGGATGCTCAAACATTTTGGTATCTCTCTTTTTTCTTGACCTTCACTTTATGCGTTTTCGTGGCGAATCTGGAGGATTTTGAGGTTCTCGGTGTGACCCGTTTCTTAAAGGTACAATCTTTGGTTGTTTTATGCGAACAAATCCTTTTCTTTTTTGTTTTATTGCAGATGGGATTTTGAGGTTGTTCTGAGATCTGTCTCTGCTGCAGTCTTTTTTATGCTATTGTTGCTCTTTCTAATTTGATGATTTGTTTGTATTGAAATGGGGTGTTTGGTATTTTCTCTTTCACTGAACATTGGTTCAATAATGCAAAATTTTCCAAGGTTTGGTGGGAAATTCTTGAAGTGGTTGTTTGCTAAATGAATAGTAAATAATTCAATTTCATTGGTGTGTTTAGTCTGAAGGGCTAAAGGGTCTACAACCCCCCTCCTAATGTCATTTTCCTCTTTTCTTTTCTTTTTTTTTTTTGGTTTTTTTAGAACCAATATTGTTCACCTCTTTATTTTGTGGCAGGTATTCATGTCTGTGTTTATAGCCTATGAAATGCGATATGTTCTTGTTTGCAAGCTTTCTACCCTTGTAATGATGTTGCTCAAATATATGTGGTTGCTTATTGTTAAAAAAAAGCCTATCTTTTATCTCTCTTGTTCCAGATATCATTGTTTAGATCTTCAATTCTGCTGAGGCATCTCTTTAAGTCTTTGCTTAACATGTTTAAAAGCCTATCTTTTTGGAATCTGTAGAAGTAGGAATATGTATGTGTATCCTTCTAGTTAAAAGAACCTTTTCATTTCAATGGTCGATTCAAATTAATTCAAATTTGGTGTCTTGTTAGGGATGTTGGCATAAACTTAGATTTAGTTCCTGTAAATTTCAGTGAACTACATTTACTTGATAGCAAATGTGGATTTTGGTGATCATGTTATTAGTTCTTTAACGGAAGTTATAAAGGTGTATGTTTGCTTATCGAACATTTCTTCCATAGGTTCGTCAATGGAGGAGGAAATCTCATGGGTTAGTCATTGTATTGACAACGTTGATAGCTGCCCTGTGGGATTTGACTCATTCTCGGAGCTTAATGAGGAAGCCGACAGAGGAGTTTCTGCAGTTTCTATGGATGTAGTTCTGCCCGATGATCTTCTGGAACGGATAATATCCTATCTCCCCATCGCTAGCACCTTTAGGGCGGGATGCGTGTGCAAAAGATGGCATGAGATAGTGACATCGAAGAGGTTTCTTTGGAACAATTCTCATGCGTTGTTACAAAAGCCTTGGTACTTCATGTTCACGAGCTCTGATGACCCGATTGGTTATGCGTATGATCCCATTCTCCGTAAGTGGTATGGCATTGACCTTCCTTGCATCGAGAAATCAAACTGGTTCATTGCTTCATCGAGTGGCCTAGTCTGCTTTATGGACAATGATAGCAGGAGTGAGCTGTATGTATGCAATCCGATCACCAAATGTTGCAAAGGACTTGATGAGCCTCCGGGTCCTATATTTCCCGACTACAGTGCTTTAGCGGTCTCAGTCAACAGAGCGACTTGCAGTTACAATGTCTCGATTATCAAATCCAAGCAGGTCCCTGAAAATTTCTTTCAGTGGGATCTCTCCATCCATCTATATGATTCAGAAACGCGGGAATGGCTAACTGATCTGACCGAGGTTTTAACAGGGTGGAGAGCCGGTGATGAGAGTGTGATATGTGATGGGGTATTATACTTCTTGATTTACTCGATCGGAGGTGGTGGCCCTGACAACCGCCACGGCCTTATCATGTATAACCTCAGAAGCCGGTCGCCTTATGGCCTACTGATGAGGAGTTTCGTTCCGGTTCCATGCTCTCTCACATGTGGCCGCCTGATGAACCTGAAGGAAAAACTTGTGATGGTCGGAGGCATTGGCAAACATGATCGACCGGGCATTATAAAGGGCATCGGGATCTGGCTTCTGAAGGGGAGAGAGTGGCAAGAGATTGCCCGAATGCCCCATAAATACTTTCAAGGTTTTGGTGAGTTTGACGACGTCTTTGCCAGCAGTGGGACGGGCGATCTCATATACATTCAAAGTTATGGGGCTCCTATGCTTCTTGTTTTTGACTTTGACCAGAAGCAGTGGAAGTGGTCTCAGAAATGCCCTGTGATCAAGAGGTTCCCCCTTCAGCTATTCACCGGCTTTTGCTTCGAGCCAAGGCTCGAAATCGCACCCTAGCTTTCCTGCTTATTATATATACATAATCCAATTATACATGAAGCAGCCATTGATGCCACCATGTTCTCTGCAATTCCAAAATGCTTAGGTTTTGAACTTGTTTTAGCTTTGTTTACGACGATTCAATTCGTAGTAATGCCTCTATAGGTGAATGCCATCATTGAATTGATGAACTTTGCTGATAATGACCATGTTAAGATCATTATTCTTTACATTCATAGATTCAATTTACAAGTTTATTAGTGGTAAAAATGTAAACTTTATTATCTAATTTTTATTGTGTTTATCTTCAATCTTGGAATGAACAATTATCTGTTCACTTTTTTTGTTCTGTGTTTAACCAATCAATTGGAAGTCATTCTCAGTAGAGAGTTATTCCACCATTTCAGTGTGTTTTTATGTGTTGGAGTGAATGGAGTCCATAATTGGGCTATTTTTATTAAATAAATGGGCCCTCATCTTTTGTTTCTTTAGTAGCCAGCCCAGGAAAGCAAAGAGATTGACCTGTCACACAGCTAGCCCAGGAGTATTTTTTTTTTTTGGTTTGACCACAGGTATATCGAACTCACCTTCGGCGGAATCCGACTAATCCTGCTCGACCGGGTTTGCAGATTAAGGCCGAAAGTCTCCCAGCAGGTGGTGGGGTTTGAACCCGTGACCTCAAGGTCACCACAGCTCCGCGCTGCTAACTGTGCTACAACCCGTTGGTTGCCCAGGAGTATTTAATTACACTTAATATTTTTATAGCGAAATTGAGATCTTTCTAACCAACACAAAATTATCTTAAAAAATAAAAAGTGAAACTGCATTAAAGTTGAATCATCAAAAAATTAAAAAGTGAACTGCGTTAGCGTTAGAGTTGAATCATCGTTGATGCCTGCACTCGGATCGGCTTTCCAAATTTCCCATGACACTTGAATGATTTAGGAATATGTGACATATTTGGTCATCACTTCATTCATCATCATCATGTTAAATACGTATTGCTTTCTTCTCCATAACTTACAACGACTTGATTTGCAACAAATAGTACTTGTGCATTCAATAAACTACTACTCCTACTAATGTTTCAACGGATCATACTATTTATACTTTATCAATTTTTATTATTTAGTTTAAGAAGATCGGACTTAATTATCTCATTCCTATTAACTTATTAATGCATAAAACAAATACTCCTTATACAAATTCTTCGCTTTGAAGATAGTTAATGATTGAGAATTTTCAAACATATAAAACATACTTTCGCTTTGTCTCTCTCTACACGCTTTCTCTCTCCAGTCTTGGCACTCCAAGCTTTTGAAATTATGAGCGGTTGGGGTTTGGGGCTGCCCGTCATGGACCTATCCGACCCCACCACTGCCCGCCAATCCGACTTCGCCTTCGCCTTCAACGACAGCAATTTTTCCGATCGCCTGCTCCGGATCGAAATAGTCGGAGATCCACTCCATGAATCCGTCGGCTGCGGCGCCATAGCTGATTGGGCGGCGCGCCTCTGCGACCTCCGCACCCGAGATATTGTGGAAAACCAGCTCGGTGAGCAAGTCAAACTTAGTGTTGCTGGTGGTTTTGATTTGTTTGTTCGATTGAAGTAATGATTCATGCTGATTTTGATTAGTTATCGAGTTTAAAATTACTATAATTTAATTCGTTTGGATACTTGCGTGTTGCAACATTTGGTTACCGATTGAGCTATTTTTGTGAACATAAATGCATTTCTGGTGCTGTTTTGCGCTTAGTTTCTTAAAAATATAAAAATTCTGTGTATTGTAGTCTGGATTTTGGTCTTGTTAATCAGAAATGTGTTGCTTCGTTTGCAGCTTTGGATGTGAACAGTGGCCAGGAAGAGCGTGATGCATTTGATAGTCAGCAGCCTGATGTTGAAGACGGGATTGGCGATGACAATCATGATGAAGTGGCACTTAAAATGATCGAAGATTCACCATCAGGTATTCTGCGATGTTTACTTTTAATGTGTGGTAGTTTTATGAAGATTCTGGCTGTGAAGAGTAACTTTTCGATACTGTCGTTTCTGCTCTAAGTTGGAGCTTTTATATTGTACCTCAATTAGGAGATGAAGCTGCAAATGATGATTCGGAATTGTTGGAAGATGAATTAAAAGTTGTAAGAGTTAAAACTCTGCATATCAGTTCACCCATCTTAGCTGCAAAGAGCCCGTTTTTCTACAAGGTACTGGTTGTATTTTGCTGATTGTTGATGTGTTCCTTTTTGTGAGATTTCAAGTCATAATTTCTGTATGCTTTTTCTTGTTACAGTTATTCTCAAATGGTATGATGGAATCTGAACAGAGAGACATAACCCTTAGAATTAGCACCACTGGTATGTAATCAGTTGATTCATGAAAAATAACTGAGAGCAGTTAACTCTCATAGAGTTTTTGGTTTTGCATTATTAGGTCATAAAATGTAAAAATGCCTCTCAATCTTTGGTGCAGCTTCTTTTCAATGAGAATATCTTGGAACACATTGTTGGTTTTGAACACATAAATTGTAGTACCTTATATAAGAAGATAGCAATCATGATTTCCAAGAAATATTTACTTTGTTATCAGGTAGCAATGACTGTTGTCAAAGCTAACTAACTCTCTTCTCAATGGAACAGAGGAAGCTGCCTTCATGGAGCTCCTGAATTTCATGTATAGTAATACATTAAGCATCAATACAGCTCCTGCTTTACTTGATGTGCTTATGGCTGCTGATAAGTTTGAGGTCATCTCGTGCATAAGATACTGCAGCCATCAACTAAGAAACCTGCCCATGACTCCCGAATCTGCATTAGTTTTTCTAGACCTTCCTTCTAGCGTCCTTATGGGTGATGCAGTTCAACCATTGACGGATGCAGCGAAACATTTCTTAGCTGCCCGGTATAAAGACGTATCGAAGTAAGTATCAATCCATATTTTAATGATTATTGATAACAAATGTAATGTATTATGGTTTCATTTTGCAGTAATAGTAACATTTTATTAAGGCTTGACCTTTTTGATAGGTATCAAGAAGAGATTATGAATTTACCTCTGGCTGGGATTGAGGCAATCTTGTGTAGTGATGACCTTCAGGTGGCATCAGAGGATGCTGTTTATGACTTGGCGCTGAAGTGGTCCCGGTTTCATTATCAAAAGCTGGAGGAGCGTCGCGACATCCTTTGTTCTCAATTGGGTGGCTATATTCGTTACCCCTACATGACTGGCCGCAAATTGAAGAAGCTTCTAACATGCAATGATTTCGATCGTGATTTTGCAACTAAAGTGGTGATTGATGCCTTATTTTTCAAGGCTGAGGCACCCCATCGCCAACGGAATCATGCCTCAGAGGAATCCACCTCCACTAGCCGACGCTTTGTGGAGCGTTCCTATAAATACAGGCCTGTGAAAGTAATCGAGTTTGAACTGCCACGCCAGCAGTGCGTGGTCTACTTGGATCTCAAGCAGGCAGAATGTGCAAACCTGTTCCCATCAGGACGAGTATATTCCCAAGCGTTCCACTTGGGCGGGCAAGGGTTCTTCCTATCCGCACATTGCAACATGGATCAGCAGAGCTCGTTCCACTGCTTTGGTTTGTTCCTTGGGATGCAAGAGAAGGGTTCAGTTTCATTTGGTGTCGACTACGAATTTGCTGCTAGGTCGAAACCCACAGAAGAGTACCTGAGCAAGTACAAGGGTAACTACACATTCACCGGTGGAAAGGCCGTGGGATACCGGAATCTTTTCAGCATTCCCTGGACTAATTTCATCGCCGAGGACAGTTTGCATTTCATCAACGGCATACTTCATCTTAGGGCTGAGCTCACCATCAAACACTGAGATACGCGACGATGCAGGGAAGCTCAAGGTGCCATCCAATCTTGTAGTAATGTTGTGTTCTAACTTCCATAGATCGATTGCTGGGGTTGTTAGCTTACTGATGATGGATTAACTTTGTATACATGAGCCGTAGTTATATGAATTGTAAATATGGCCGGAAAATGCTAATTCAGTTGTGTTGAAATCTTGGAAATTTAAATTGAATTTGTGAAATTTGAATTTAATTAGGAGCTTCAAATTCACCAGTTTCAACCTTTTTGCAAGAAGAAGATCGATAGTGATTTCTTTTTTATCCTATACTCTATCGCACTTCAATCTATTAATTTTAGAAATTTCATTTATAAATGCATTTTATTTCATATACCTCTCGCTCATTTAACTTTCGTTCTTAATGGTAATGGCTAATACATATACATGAATTTCACAGAAGAATCTGTCATGCCACCTAATATTGCTAATGACTTATGATTGTATTAATTTAGAAAATATCTCTAATATTAAAACTAATTTCTTAACAACATTTATGATCAAATGAGGCACCACTGCATTGATCGCAAAACAAAATTAAATTAAGAAGCATAAACCCACGATAAGCATCAGATTGCCACTGGAAATATTGCTGTTTTTGTGCTTGTTTGTGTTATTCAATTTCTTGATTAAAACAAGGGCAGAACAATACAGGAACACATGCAAAACATTATAATAATGCCATCAATATTCCACATGCCTATTATGTGAAGCACAGTTTTATCCTTATACTTTTGCAATAGAAGGACCTCATTTCATTGACCTTGCTTCATCTGTCCCTCTGACTCTATGTAATCACCTTGGATCTATGATTGCATCTGAAATCTTGTACGTGTTTGAAAATAGGGGAACCTTTTTTTAGCCTCTCGAATTGAGAACACATTAATAATGACTATGGACTTTTGCTATCCTTGTTTTGTGAGAATACTATGTGTCTTAATGAATTGGTTTAGAATGAAAACGAAGAAGTTGGTTACTGTTGATAACTTTCACTATCTTGATTCATACATGTTATCTTCGAACTTCTTGGTATAGGCTACGCTCTTTCATGATTATCAGTCTCTATTTTCACATGAGACAAGTGGCGTTACTTTTAGGAAGCATCTTGCAGTGTGATGCCAGAGTGGAAAAGGGAACTGAATTTATTTATTGTTAATTTATTGAACATATAGCAAGATTGAAAAGGGAACTGAATATTGTTGCTCATGCTGGTCTATGTTTAGTTTTCATGATTATTAGTTAATTATTTTGGCGTGCAGATGGCTCTTCGTTGTACATCTGTGGTTTTGGTAGTTCAAACAATTTTGTTGTCCCACACGGGAAATTTAGAGAGTTTTACATCCTCAAAACTTCCAGAGAGTTGCTTAAAGTACTAGATAAAATTTGGAATTGGATATATTGTTGGTAAGAGCTCTGAAGAGGGAAGGAAAAACTTGATGCAAGGGAAGGAAACGAGATCAAAGTGAAACGATCATTTAATGAAGCAAATGACAAAGTACAAAGTTGCTCAAAAGAGGGATCATCAAAGTATCAAGAATGAAAGTGAAGAGACGAATGAAATTGAAGAGACGTCGCCATCACAAGCCGGCTAAGAAGTCCTCATTCTCTAATGCTTTGAGAAAGCTTGATCGGGAGAGGAATTAATGCTAGAAGACATCATGTGACGAGTTCTCCAAATAAATATTATGAGCGAGAAGATTTGATGAACATGAAATTTACATGAAATTTACTTGTTCTTAATGCCTACGAAAGACTTATATTTAAGGACACAATAATTGAGACGCACTTAATTGCCTTGGAAAATTTAAAACAATAGTAACAATTTAAGACATAAAAGAAAGTATTCCTAAATGAAGGACAAATATTTTGTTTATTAGGATGGTTACTTTTAGTTGGAACACTAACAATAATAACGTTTTTTGAAGCGTTGTTGGTATTTTTAAAAATATAAATCAGCATCTTTAATTGAATTAAAAAATGTCCTTAACGATTTTTTTTTTTTTAGTGTATATATAGTTATACATGACACGAGTTTTAATGGTCAATTCTTAAAATAAGAGATATGTGAAAAAAAGTAAGAGAGGGGAAAAAAGTAGACTATGGGGTCCACATTATTAGTAGTAATATTTAAATGTTTAAACTTTCATATTTAGAAATTGGTTTAATTTTGGTGGATGGCCCAAAACGTTAAAACTGGTCTATTTTTTTTGGACGGAGTTAATATGAATTATGTTATTGCATACTCATAAGGCAAAAATGTAAAACTCTACTCTCTCTTATTTTATCTTCTATCCTACTTTTTCTCACTCCTCTTTTCTCACTCATACTATATTCTCTCTTAATCTAACAACTTAGGGATATCAATTGGATCGGCCCAGCAGGTTTTGGGCCAACCATACTCTGGTTGCGTGTCAATTGGTGCTGGCTAATCGAGTTGTGATTTTTTTTTCAGGTTATAAAAGTTCAACCATAACCCTAAAAGCTCGGGTTTTCGGGGTACCCAATCCATTGATAATTCTGTAATAACTATATTTGTATTGGAATGATCTATTCTTCAAATTATGCTTTCGAATTTAAAGAATTAGTTTTTATTTTTTAATATTAGGGTTTGTGGTAGAATTCTCAAATTCAAAGTTCTCTTTGTGGCGTTGTGATTATGAAATTATCGAGAATAATTTGGCTGATTTGAGGATTTAGAATCACGCGTACCTAGAATGTTTCGGACAAATGAATTGATATTTCGATTCATGGTTGAAGGTTTGCGCATACTTACACCTAAAAAGAATTAATGGTTACTTAATTGCGAATTGAATCGAAACGCATTTTATTGGTTGAATGGTTGGTCCTTTTAATATTTAAATTCATGGTGGAGATGCAAAAATACCGAAAAATGATGATAAGAATTTATTCTAAAGTAATGTAAAGAATTTTTAGTTGGGAATTGAGTTTTATTTTGTGTGCTGTAAAAAATTGATGAATTGATTCATCAATTCAAGGTATTATTCATGAATTGAATTATAATTATAAATTCATGGTTTTATGAACGACTAACTGAGAATTAACTGAATCGAGTTTATTTGGTGAATCACATATGCTAATTAACGTAAAGAAATAGATGACTTTGTTTTGTCAATGAAATTGAGAATTAGGGTTGGCGTTCTTGCTAGTTTTGATGAATCAATAAAAATCTAGAGGGTTTGTGTTTTGTGGATTTAGTTGTGTTTCGTAAAACAAAACAATGAAGGGATTAAATTAAGAAATAAAATAAAAATAATAGTGAATACAGAAGTAGCTAGTCGAGTAGTGTTTTGAGAAGGGGAGCATGACTACTACTACTACCACCCGTTATCACCAGGTATTCTGAGATTAGAGCTTCTTCATACATTCTCACAAGGCTTAATTAATTAGAACAAGACAATAATAATGAGACTATGATTTAAAGCTCCTATTCTATTTATACAGTTATAATAACCCAATCCCGTCAAGGGAAGGTTGATTATATAAGGAAATAATCAAACCATTGAATCTTTCAATGCTATTATATAAGGAAATAATACCAATATTAATTAACTACTATTATGCCTTCTCCGTAATTTTCATATTACTTACCGTAATTTTCTTATTATTTGTAATATTATTATTTCTTTACTTACTTACTTACTTACCCTTTTGTTATATTTGTAAAGTTAAATTACTATTAAATTACATGGACTATATATACAAATTTGAAAATATGGAAGATCATTACAACAAAAAAATATGGAAATAGTATTCCAACAGATGGTTTGCTTACCAATTTTAATTCGTCTCTCCTTGGTGTTCTTATTTACCGCGCGTGGAATTATATGAGGCTGCAATTGTTTCTCAATTTTAGATTGCACTCAAGCAACTCTAAAATGGAATAAATATTAGTACTTCCTACGTCCCAGTCCCATGCTACTCGCACTTTCACTTTGACAGTGTAAATTTAAACATGAGTAATTAGTATAATTAAATTAAAATTAAAATTTTAAGTGAAATAAGGCAACACTTGATAAAGGAAACACGAACTAACTCTAATATCTTAATTAAATACCATCGTTTATCTAAAATAGAAACAATGCGAATAGTTTGGGACAATCCAAAAATCAAATGTGCAAGTAGCATGGGACGGAGGGAGTATTATTTAATAATCTTAAATTAATTTTTACTGAAACTTATGAAAATAACAAAAATAAACAAAAATATTTTATTATAAATTTACGAAAAGAACAAGATATAAAATACAAATTTCCCACTTGTTAACATTAAAGTTTACAAAATTATAAGAATACTACTTATAACAAAAATAAACATATGAAAACAAAAACAAAGATTCTTTATAATTTAAATTAATGTCATATATAAATTTACAGGAAAAAAAATACAAAAGTTAAAAAGGAGAAAATGGGCGCCCCAGCCCCCAGTCCAATGACTGATGGAGGAGGGGTCGCGCGGGGTCGGCCGACCCCGCGCGTGGGTCTATGAATACCGGAAATTTTTAATTGTATTCAGGCGTTCGATCAACCGTCGACCCCATCGTACGACCCTCTGTCCCAAAAAGGACAATCTTTCTCTTTGATATATTTCATACAAATTGTACATTTGATCGTTGTTTTGTGATTTTTGTAAACGAGAGTAGTAATGAATTTATTCACATGTCTCTCAAGAAATCATATATGGTGTATAGGTATGTATGTTACAGTGTGAGAGATTGAGAGAGTATTGGTGGTTTTATCTCCTTTCTTATCCATATCATCAAATGCTCTTAATTTTAGAACTACCGTGCATGTCATCTTTTATGTAATCTTTTATGTATTTGATTTGTACCTTTTTTTAATGTTACTTTGTGAATCATTGAATGGCTAGCAGCAATATAGCATTATATGTTTTGTTTTTAAATAATTTTATTGTGAATCATTTTTTCAAGGAACATTACCTAATGAAGTATACACTATTTTTACAAGTGCAGACGATATAATTTCACAAATGGTCAAACTATACATTCACCGATTTTACAAAAAGTTATCACAAATTATCTAATTTATGCACAAAACAACTTAAAGTATTAATTCTTGTATGAAAAATTGTTAAAATAATCTTGTTTCTTTGACGATTTTACATCGACAACGTCAAGTAGGGAAGAAAGTTGATCTTAGTGATCCGACGTGCCGATTGGAAGGATCGTCGCTCAGCACATAAAATTAATATAGGGTTTATTGCTCATTTGTCCAATCCCATACTAAATATTTTCTGGATCCGTCATTGCCCCAGTCTACAACATGAGTTGTGCGCACGAAACCCATATAATTACGTCAATTCTTAATTATATGAACAATATAGCAAAGACTACAAACGTTGCGAATGACTATGTTTATTGTGTGTGATGTTAGCTTTAAAAAAATTAACTATATATGCATATACTTAATTTTATAACTTAGACTTTTAAGAATTATTTATTAATAAAATAACTGGATGCGAACGACTATGACTATTTAGGTGGCTGATAACACTAAGATTTTAATTATATACACATGTACTCGTTTTTATTATTTAAAAATTTGAAGATGATTTAATAATGAAATAATTGGATGTGAATGACTATTATTAATATTTTGTAATTCATTGGATAATAGCACTAAAAAAAAATTAATTATATGCGCATGTAGTCGTTTTTATAACTTAGAATTGTAAAGATGAGTAATAATAAAATAGTTGGATGCGAATGGCTATTACTCCCTCCGTCCCGCTTTAGGAGTCCCGGTTGATCAATTTTGGGCGTCCCACTTTAGGAGTCCCGGTTGAGATAAATTAATAAAAAATGCCTACAAAGTGTTAAAAGTGGGTCCCAACATCCACTACAACTAATAAAAAAGTGTTAAAAGTGGATCCCAACATCCACTAAAACATTTATTTATTGGACACTCAACTAAAAGTGGGTCCCAACATCCACTACAATATTTATTTATTACACACTAAACACTTTTTTCTTAAAACATGTGCCCGACTCAACCGGGTCTCCTAAAGCGGGACGGAAGGAGTATTATTTTGTATTCCAGTGAAAATAGCACTAAGAAATTAATTATATATGCGTCTAGTTGTTTTTATAGCGTATAGTCATTTTCATAGCATAAGGAATTTCTGGGGAGGTTTAACATTTATTTTCCCTTTATCTCTTGCAATCTGGTATTCTCTGACATTAGTAGCTGGAAGCTCAGTACTGTCTCCACCTTGACTTGAATCACTGATGCACTTTTTATTTGCACTATAAATACCTGCAAGTATATAGAGTAGATATAGTATAGCAAAAGGTCAGTATCGAATATCGAACACGGGGAAGGCAAACACAAAGTGTCTATCCTCTACTAAGACTCAATTACTATTTGGAAAAACAAGTGGGTTTTGAAAAACTTTTGAAAACTAAGAACAATAAAAAGCATATAACAACTAAATGCAAAAAAAACGGAGATAATCGATAGAGATAAGGGAATCCTAGGGATGTGCGTTCACAGTTATGGTTATACAAATTCCAAACTACAATACCCTAGCACAGTTATTACTTTGATAGGACGAGTCACCTAGCTTATGCTCATGCGATACAAACGTTGATTACAAAATTAGGGTTGTCAATCCTAACACGTAACTCCAAAAAGCTCCTAAGACCCTTGAAAAGTCCTCACTCTCAATTAACAGTGCCGTTTTAAAGAAGCTAACTGTAGCGTCTACTAAGTGAATCTAACTCGCTAGAACTCTGTCACGTTATGAAGCGAGTTATATTAAAGCATACAAGATTGTGTCACTCAATCATGCAACATCAAAACTACTTAGGGAAGAAACAAAGTAAAAACAAAACGGATATTAAATAGAAAAAATGAATTGTATAACCAAAGTCGTTACTAACACATCCCTAGAATCCTATGAGTTTAGTTACACATGGTGAAATAAGCTAAACACATAGATTGAAGGGAAGACAATTTGAACATAAAACTAAAGCAAATAAAACCCGTAGGTTGAATCCTTGTCGTTCTTGATGTTCTTGAAATCCTTCTCCAACTTATTTTCATGTGTGGGCTTGGGTTCCTTTTCATGTTTCAATCGTACCCCTCTATTTGTCTCAGGCTAGTGTTACGTTCCAGTTTTGTGGATTTAGATTAGAGGTTGTAGAGTTCAATCCTTCAAATGTTTATGTAGATTCCAATGCAATTAATTGGGGGAATTTGTTCACCTTAGTGGACATGAAGTTCCTTTTCTCCTTATCTTATCCTATCTCCCAACTTTACTTTTTAATGAGTAGTGTTAGATTCTAGTGTTGTGGTTTTACATGGATTGAGTGGTAAAGAGTTGATAAGCAATCAAGACTACATGTAGATGCTTGTTTCTTCATATTTTCCCTTTTCCTCTCTTCTTTATGTGTGTTTCTAGTCTGAATTGGTTTATTCTTTATAAGTTGTGTGAGATTCTATCTTCTGATTGTTTTTTTTTTCTACTAGGATGACAAGGCTGTGTTAGGTTTGGTATACTGAAAAGCATGTTTCGAGCAAGTTTCGCTCGAATAGAATCTTGCTTGTATACGTAAAACTCTATAATCCACTTTTAACCCGATTCAGTATTATTCGAGCAGTTTCGCACGAATAGAATCAGTATATTATTACATTGTGTTTGCTTGTGCATTTAGAAGATGTTTTATAAACGTTTGAATGTATAAGAAGCAAACAAAGTCTAAGTCTTTTGCTTAGTAGACCGGTTGTGGGCGTCGTCCACTTTAAGGTAACACAATCGGTTCTATGCAATGCTTTGCAAAAGAAAAAGAAGAATTTCACAACCCAGATAGGCTTAGACTACCTATCGTGAAAGGTTGCAATGTCAGTCCGATTATTTCTAAGCCTTTACTGAAATAAGATGACGTTGGTGTGGTATAGCACTGAATGGATCTAACAAGCAAGACGTGTCTTTATGCTATCTACTGAAAGACTAGGTCTTGATAAAATACTATTTCTTAATCTACATATGTTAGCATTGAGCATACGGTATTGATTATGCACTACTTTGACTTATCAAATGGTGCGGGTTTTTCGCAACCCAATAATCCCGATATATTGGGTAGTGGTGATTAATATCTAGCGGTGCTAGGATTGCTATTATGTTGAATCGTGCGCGAGGTGAGTCTCGTTTGATAATGTCCTCAAGAGGAGCTTGAACAAGGTTTTATTATTCGGAAACTGGCCAGTTGGAGTTTTATTACTCTATGAATAATAAATAAGTGTTTCTTGCTAAGTCCACTCTTGGAATTAATAAGATGTTAATTAATTAAGTCCATAGCAGACATTAATTAATTAATGGACATTTATATCTTAAGCGCGGGAAATAAATAATATAAATAATGGAAACCCGGATTACTTGTAATTTCGGATTTGGATGGGGAGTGCAATATTACTTCTGTAGTGGCTGCTCGTAATATTCCAATATAAGCTTATATTAAATTGGGGTTCAATTTAATTAGTAAAAAGCTAATTGGGCGAGCCCATATCCAAAACCTTTCATAGATCCCTGTCTGGGCCCATAAAGAACTTAATATAAATAGGAGAATAAAGGTGACAGAAGTATCACAATTTCATTTTTTTTTTTGAAATTTTCGAAAATTTCAGCTCCTCCAGCTGAAGAGAATTTCGAATTCCACTCCTTTTTCCAAAAGGATTTCTTCTGTCTTCTTTATTCGAGTCCTAGTATTTTGATAAGATCAGCCCACCCCGATATCGAGATACAGTTCGGGAACCAGAGAGAAGATCTGTGGTCTAGTACTCAAGATCATCATCGTGGAGAAGGCGCAAGCAATCGTCGATTCTTTGGAGAATCAAATCGGTAACTCTAAACCGTAGAATTCATGTTTTAGGATTTACTTTCTATAAGCATGAATTATTTGCGTTCTAGCATGCAATTATCTGTTTAACATGTGAATTGATTAATCGCATAATCGGTCAAATAGATCCGTATCTGATTTATTTGTTTTGTACAAATCTTCCGCTGTGCAAGGGGCACCAAACCCCAGCAGGCTGATGTGATCCTAAAGTACATGCCCAACGAAGCCAAGTTGTTGAAGGCCTACGGCGAACTGCCTGAGAACACTAGGCTCAATGAGGGTATTGCTGGAGGACTTGATGAGGAGGATGATGGCCCTGGCGATGATTACATTGAATTTGAGGACGAAGACATCGACAAACTCTAAAGAGCTTTTGAGAGCTGTAATCCTATCTATTTTTTTCTTTTTTAAAGTAGCCTTTTGGATTTTTCAATACTAGAGGATTGTTGTCTATTATGTTTGATAAAAATGTGTGTGGATTTCTCTCTACAGTTATTTCGGCTGATACAATAACAGTGAGCTCGAGTTATATTCTCCGTGTTATCTCTCGTTCTGTATCGGAATCTGAGTTGAGCTATTGAAAAAAGGGAGGTATTTATTGAAATATGATGAAACAAAAAATGCATACATATATCGTACTCTAAATTACATCAGATCTCTCTCCTACAAGCATATGTGTTTAATAGGAGACAGGAGTATTATAACATGTTGCAACTCTTACTAAAACTCACCAAAATAGAAATTACATATATTTTTCAAAATTCATTTTCTGTTATTATATATTTTCTATTATCTATATTATTATATAGATAAAATAAACATATTTCAAAAATATTACTACTGCTTTAGAACACCCAAGTTATACATATGAATATTTTAAGATTTTAAGTAAAGAAGACACTCTTGCAAATGTTAATTAAAAAGATTCATAGTTATAATTATCAATTTCATAATTCAAATAAACAATTTAAATGAATCCATTAAAACTGCAAGATTTAATTCTTCCAGCCCAATAAAGATTTACATTATTTAATTAAATTGCCCAGCCCATAGACAGCCCAGATTCAAATATCAACTCTGGTCCAACAAAAAAAAAGAGCTCACACCTCTCCACTTGCCCAGCCAGCACCAACTCGCTGCTGCCGCTGTCCTTGTCCGACCAACACCACTTTGCCGCCGTCTCTGTCGCCGGGTGGGGCCTGCACCGCCATCTCCTCTCTCACCTCTGCCATTTCCACACGCAGCTGATATGTTGCCCTAGCACCAATCTCCCCTTTCCTCGCCTCTTTTCTCCTTCCTCTCTCCTCCTCCCTCTCTCACATAATACATTTTTACAACTGTGCCATTAGATACCTATAGATTACTAAAGTAAAATCGTCTTTTTCATCCTACATTTCCCAAGTTTGAAATTATGTATTCCGGCAGCAGCAGCACTCGGTGGACCGACGCGACCCCACATGGATCCGCCAACTACGGTAAATGCTTCTTTGTATATTTTCTTTAAGAAAGAGAGTTCTTGTGTGTTTTCTTTTAGACTTCGAACTTTTTATTTTTTACCGTATGATGTGAATCCGGGAAGCGCCAAACCAATAGAAGGAATGAAGGCATCCAATGAACCACACCGGAGCTGGGGTCCATTTCAAACGTCAATATTCCTACTGAGACGGTGTCCAAACGCTGATCCAAGACCACCATCGTCTTCATCGTCGAAATACCTTCATGTGGGTACCTCACACGCCCCAAACGGAGTTCGGATGAGAGAGTTATGATCGTTTTAAGAAAGCCGCGCAATGCAGAAAGAAAAACGCGGGCGGGTGTTTTCCAACCCAAAAACACCCGGTCAGGTTTTTTGGCCAAGAAATCAGTTTTTGTCCAGAAACTTCACACGCGCAGGTGAAATGAGCCGTGGGAATCACCCGGTCGGGTGTTTTGTCCGGAATGTGAGTTTTTGATCAAGACTTGTTTTGTTTTGCTTCTTTTTAACTCCTAGTATAAATACTCTTGCTAGGGTTCATTTCAAGCAGACTTTGAACATTGTTGAAGAACAAAGACTCCATTTGTGAGCACCCATTTTCATTTGAAGATTTATCAAAATCCCTTGTGGTTGTATTCCAATCTATTGTCGGGCTTAGGTTGAATGTTAAGGTATGCAATTCTAGTTCTTGTGTTACTAGTTTGGTGGAGCCATTAGATTTTTGCTTTGGTGAAAGTTTTCTTGGGTTGTCTTCATTGTTTTGTAGAAGGTCCATAGGTTCCAAACATCTATCTAAATCATAACACCTTCATCCTCTTCCTTTTCCACCATTTTTATTGTTTCATTTCTTGTTGGGTTTGTTGGGTTGTTGAAATATATACAAGAACAAGTCTGGGGCAAACATATGTGTCTTGAATCTCTAAAATTCACATTACCGTAGCTATGGACGTCGAACATGGAGGGGACGTCGAACATAGAGGTGTCAATTCTAGGCTTTATATACGTGGAGAAGATGAACTTGACCATTTTTTGTCTTTTGGAAAGGGTCTTAGACCTGATTTGGAACGGTTTGACTTAGAAATGCGGAAAAAAGATGATGAATATGACTTAGAAATGCAACCTGAGATGCCGGTGGCGATAACAAGAACGGAAGGACTTGCTATTCTGAAGAGGTTCATTCATTTGATTGAGAGAAGAAGAGATACCGATGTTCTAGGTAATTATCAAAGCAAGCATACCCAACTGTGGGAGAAGTGCTTCGAAATTCGTCGGGAAGTACAATGGGTATTACAATCTTCCGGTGAACAAATAGATTCTAATGGTGATCTTGGTTTAGTCTTAAATTGTCTGCGGTCCCAACTGGATCAGGTAAAAGTTTTGGATAAGGATGTCTCCAAAAGAAAGTGGAAGTGCTATGCCTTGAGGTGGTTGCTGTATTTTATTTGCTTTGGATCAGCAGTAGTGTAGCCTAATGTGATAGTGTTCAAGAATCTGAATTCGATCGATAGCAATATAGCAAGATTGATAATTGGAGGGGTATCAATCTTCCTCGGCACACATGTTATAGATGTGGTGGCAAAGAACACTTTTTAATCTATTGAAGCACTTCAGGCTACCACAAGGCTGATCAAACAGGGATTACAATTTGTTGTGTGGAGATTCAACACAGTGAAGGTTTACAAATTGCTTGATGTTTGTTTTTCATATTTTCTTTCTTTCTTTTTGTGTGCGTCTAACTCCAATGTGAATTGGTTTATTCTTTGTAAGTTGGTTGAGATTCTCTCTTCTGATCTTTGTCTTTCCTACTAGGATGACAAGGCTGATGTGATCCTGAAGTACATGCCTCGTTGAAGGTCTACGGCGAACTGTGAGAACACTAGGCTCAGTGAGGATATTTCTGGAGGAATTGATGAGGAGGAGGATGGCACTGGCGATGATTACATTGAATTTGAGGACGAAGACATCGACAAACTTTAAAGAGCTTTTGAGAGCTGTAATCCTATCTATTATTTTTCTTTTTTAAAGTAGCCTTTCGGATTTTTCAATGCTAGAGGATTGTTGTCTATTATGTTTGATGAAAATGTGTGTGGATTTCTCTCCGGTTATTTCGGCTGATACAATAACAGTGAGCTCAAGTTATACACTATTTGTTATTTCTCTTTCTGTATCGGAATCTGAGTTGAGCTATTGAAAAAATGGAGGTATTTATTGAAATATGATGAAACAAAAAATGCATACATATATCCTACTCTAAATTACATCAGATCTTTCTCATACAAGCATATGTGTTCATATATATTAAGTTACATCAGATCTCTCTCATATAAGCTGAGATGAATGTGGCAAAGGCTGCAAGCATTCACCCAGTTCCAGCAATGTTGCTTTTCAATGCTTCTATGTCTGTTACCTGTTACCAGTTCCTTTCTACTTGACTGCAAAAATCAAACATTCTATATAAGCCACATCAGTTTACTGGTAACACAAATACGCATATAAGATCCTAGATTGCCTCGTGTACCTTGTAGAGCAGGTAACGGTACACAAACCACGATGTGTATGCAACTCCGACCAACTCCAAGATCTTGGGGAACTGATAATGAGGTTGCTTATACAAGTTCACAGACATGCATATCTATGTTTCCCTTCTCATCGTTCCTCTAATGGTGAAATAGGTAATGCACCTTTCAACCAAGTGACAATTTCCCAAAAATTACAACATCAGCATTCTAAGTATCAATTTCCAGCTTCAGCACTATATGAAACCACAGAGCACAGAGGAGCATCCCATTCATCATCACAAACAACTAGAAGATATGGTATCTTGTTTTTTTTCTGTTTCTTCTGTAGGTTATTGTGTGTGCAATGATCTAAGTTTGACTTGAAGCTGTATGTTCCATTTCATATAATTGTTGTATGAATACTGGTGGATTGAGTATACAATTGTATTTTCTTGCTAAAATAGAATGTCCATCAGAGAGGTGTTTATCACTTTCGGAAACCATGGCATGGATTTGCCCTAATTTTCTGTCTATTGGGAAGTATTTAGTATTCCGTGTTTGCAATTACTGATAGGTGAATCAAGTGCCGCATCTTGCTCAGATCCTATAGCGATGATGGAGTGCTACATGAAGAATGATGCAGAAGAAGAGAAGTTGAGGCCTATGAAACACTCAAAGGATGAGATGCCCCCACCTGCATCCTTGCAAGGTTGAGATTCATATGAGAAGGCCATCTTCCCCCAACCACATACTCAGAAACCTCCAGAAAAACTGTCAGCAAAATGAGCATTGTAATTTCTTAGTTTCCCGGTATAAAGATGTTTCAAAGTAAGTACCAATCCATATTCCAATGATCATTGATAACAAATGTTATGTGTTATGATTTCATTTTACAGTAATATATGAAGAAGAGATCATGAATTTTCCGCCAGCTATGATGAACTTCAGGTGGCATCAAAGGATGATGTATGACTTGGCCAGTGTCAGAGTTTAGTTTTGCGGTTTTAGATGGACTGAGTGGCAACGAGTTAATAAGAAATCATGACTACACGTTGATGTTTGTTTTTTCATATTTTCCCTTTTTCTTTTTCTTTTTGTGTGTGTAACTCCAATTGGTTTATTATTGGGGATTCTCACTTCTAATATTTTTCTTTGCTACTTGGATGATAAGGCCGAGTGGAGCTAGTGAAATGAAACATAAGGCTGAAATAAATATAACAAAGGCCGATAAGAATTTGAGTATATATTTAGTTGAATCTCTTACAGAATGCAACTATTGTCGGTGTCTTTCTACTGCTAAAATGTAAAACATAATAATATTAAAGCCAAGGTACTAGATAGAAAAAAAGAAAATCATGTAAGATTCAGTATCTCCTTCAACCTCCGCAACCTCAACAAAACAAATTTTATTCCGTCTTCAATCAGTTGCGATATATTCACAAGATCTTCAATAGAATCATCAAATTTTTTTTACAAAACATCAATGATATGACTAAAGGATTCGCCAATTATGACTCTTGCCAGCTAGCAGTGGCGAATCCGGGATTTTAGATTTGGGGTACGATAAATAGTTATGTTGATTTAGGTTTTAGATTTGGGGTACGATAAATAGTTATGTTAATTTAGAGTTTCAAAATTCATTTGATCTTTTACAAAATTTATATTTGTATTTTAATATACTTTATTGTAAATAAAATTAGAATTTCTTATATATTTATATTTTGTAGATGATTTATTTCAAGTTTTGCAATATATATTATTTTTGAAAAAAATATTTCAATTATTTAAGCAAAGTTTTAGTTGTCTTTTATAAAGTAGAAAAGATACAAATTTTAATTGATTAGAATGAACATACACTTTAAAAATGCATTAAAATGTTTACAAGTGATCAAGAAATAATAAAGGAAAAAATATACTATTATAGAGAATCAAATAATATTTTATAATATTTTAGATGTATAAGAAACGAAAAGATAAATTAATTATATTAGCAAAAATATTATACTACAAGAGATGTGTTATAGTAAATCGAAAGGAGAAAAGAAAACAATTGAATAGATTGGTAGAAAATATAAAAAGAGAAAAATACAACTGCTCAAGGGATTCGATCGTATCTCTTAGATGACAGGTAGTAAGTCTACCACTGTGCCACTACTAATACTTTGTTTTGGGGTACACTCAGTACCCATTTGTTGTAATGTAGATCCGCCCCTTCTAGCTGTTTGTCAACAAGATTTTCTTCAATTTAAACTTTATCATCAATATTGTGAAAAAAAAAATAACTTTCAAGAAAAGTCTTCCTAGCCTCTCTCTTATAGCCTCATTTCAAAAAACATAAATAATATACGTAAGAGGAGTATTTTAGTTTGGAGGAAATATTTGAGATGACAATGGATGAAATATATAAGAAATGGTTTAGGAGATGTGATATGGGAAAAACTAAGACTCTTTATTTCTCAAACTTCTCAAGTTATTCTAAATGATAACTCTCCTCTATTTATAGGCATCCCTTAGTAATTCTAGAATTCTATACCTAAATGTTTCTACTAAAATTATCTAGATAATATAGGAGTACTTAATTCTAGAGAATTCCATATATTATCTAGATAGCAATGTAATCAAATATAAACTCTAAATATTGTACAAACTCCAAACAAATGATGTTGTGTTGAAAATGTGTTGACATTTTATGTTGATGTATTTTAATCATCTGTTGAAATTTTTTAACTGTTCAGATCATAGTTTAGAGTTTATACAATATATAGGTTTGCATTTTATCACTACCTAGATAGATATTTATCATATCTAGATATTCTAGATACAAAAATCAAGTTTAATTATTTTTTATTCCAACACGGAGGAGGAAACTGGGTGGCGGAAATTGTAAAGAACCCGGCGCGATAGGGAGCGGAGGAGGAAGCTAGTCCGGTGTGGTGGTGGTCGGAAATTGAAAAGATCAGCTTTGCGCTGGAATACGGCTCGGTGGGAGCGCAAGAAACTAGTCCGGTGTGGTTGGCGTCGGAAATGGTAGAGATTATCTTTAGTGTTATGAAAGAGTTGGTTAAAACAAATTAGAAGATAAAGGCCATTAATTAAATACTGAGACACGCGACAACGCAGACGGCACGGAATTTTATGTAGCTTTATTTTGTGTGTTGAGTGGAGAGAGTAAAGTAAGACAGATGGAATAGAGTAGAGATAAAAGATGTTTTCATTTTTGGTAATAAGTCATCTTAAGTGGACCAAACTAAAAAGTAAAGTGAGTATCTTTAATGGGGACGGAGGGAGTAGTAATGTTCTGTTCTAAATTTCATAGCTCGATTAACTTGTAAATATGGACTTGTATGTGAATTGTAAATATGGACTTGTGTTGAGATGATGGAGATTTACATTGAATTTGTGAAATTTGAATTTATGAGCTTCAAATCATGAATTCACCGGTGTTCTACTTGTATTTTCCTATTTTACATCGCTAGTAAAAACACTATACGAAATAACTGATTGGGCTAAGCCCATCTAGATAGTTAATTAAAAGCCCAAATTAAGCGTATCTCGTGACTTCAGATAATCTAGTCGTAGGCGTAATAACAAATCCTTTTGTCTCTCACATACACTTTTTATATAATCTGGGAAAAGAGAGTAGAGAGCACACGCCTATTGTTGGATAAGAAGGGAGATAACAAAATCGAAGGGAAAAAAGGGGGAGAAATCATCAGCCGTCGGATCTAGGGTTTTCGGTCCGCCGCTATGCCGAAGAACAAGGGTAAGGGAGGGAAGAATCGGAAGAGAGGGAAGAACGAAGCCGACGACGAGAAGAGAGAATTGGTTTTCAAGGAAGACGGACAGGAATACGCGCAGGTCATGCGCATGCTCGGGAACGGACGCTGCGAGGCCACGTGCATCGACGGCGTCAAGCGCCTCTGTCACATCAGGGGCAAGATGCACAAGAAGGTTTGGATCGCCGCCGGCGATATTATCCTCGTCGGTCTCCGCGATTATCAGGTACAAAAAAATTTAATCTTTTCTATGCCCTTTATCTTCAATTCTAGATCTTGAGATGATTTTATGATGTTTTGATTAAATTAGTTGTCTTTTGGTTATCATCGCTTTGTTTCTGTAGGTATGTTATCTGGATTCTGATAGATTTTTGTTTGAAAATTTTCACGGTAATTGATATTTGTGCTATCAGGTCCTATTTATCTGTGCCAATTTTTATTCCATGCCTAAGCAGTTTGTTGTATCAAATAGAGGGTTGTTTCAATCTTGAATATTTACTTTTCAATTGTAAGTTTTCGCTTTGAAGAATTGTGGTTCTGACAATTTTAGTTGAAGATGGTTTCGTGTGAGAAGTTAGTTTGCATGTTCTTTTTCTTACTCAAAACTGTATTTATTTTTGTACCGATGACTGATGACTTTTCTCAGTGCGTTAATGGCTAATTAGGAGCTTTTTCTTCTGTCTTTCGCGGTTCGCGGTTATTCCCTTTTCTGCTAGTGTTAGATTTTACTTAGTAGTTTTGTGGATTTGGATGAGAGGTGATAAAGAGTTCAAAGATGCTTGCTTTTCATTTATCTTGTTATTCTGGTTGGTATTACTTTCTTTGTGTGTTATGCTGATAATTCTATTATCATGGGGAATTTGTTAGCTTTATTTTCTTGTGTGGGCTTGCGGTTCTGTTTTTGGTCCAATCCTACTCCACGATTTGTCTCAGGCTACTGTTAGATTCCAGTTTTGTGGATTTAGATGGAGAGGTTATAGAGTCGAAGAATAAATATGCAATGATTCTTGTTTTCTTATTCTTTCCTTATTTTAGTGGTCCTTATTCTATGCCTCTGTTTCTACATTGTCTACCTATATTCCAATTCAATAAAAGGGGGGCTTTGTTGACCTTAATTCATTAGTGGGCATGAAGTTCTTGTCACCTTATCTTGTCCAATCTCTCAACTTTATCCGTTATTGGCCAGTGTTAGATTCTAGTTTTGTGGTTTTAGATGGATTGAGTGGTAGCGAGTCGATAAGACATCATGATTACGCGTTGATGTTTGTTTTTCATATTTTTCCCCTCTTTCTTTCTGTGTATCTCTAACTCCAGTCTGAATTGGTTTATTCTTTGTAAGTGGGGTGAGTTTCTCTCTTCTGATCTTTTCCTTTGTTTCTAGGATGACAAGGCTGATGTGATCCTGAAGTACATGCCCGACGAAGCCAGATTGTTGAAGGCCTATGGTGAACTGCCCGAGAACACTAGGCTCAATGAGGGTATTGCTGGAGGACTTGATGAGGAGGATGATGGCCCTGGCGATGATTACATTGAATTCGAGGACGAAGACATCGACAAACTCTAAAGAGCTTTTGAGAGTTGTAATCCTATCTATTTTTTCTTTTTTTAAATTAGCCTGTTGGATTTTTCAATACTAGAGGATTGTTGTCTATTATGTTTGATGAAAATGTGTGTGGATTTCTCTCTACGGTTATTTTGGCTGATACAATAACATAAGCACGAGCTATATACTCCGTGTTATCTCTCGTTCGATATGTATCAGAATCTGAGTTGAGCTAGTGAAACAAGGAATGTATTAATTGAAATAAGATGAAACAAAAAATGCATACATATATCCTACTCTAAATTACAACATCGGATCTCTCTCACACAAGCATATGTGTTCATATATATTAAGTTGTTTCACTGATCTGAGGCTGAGATGAATGTGGCAAAGGCTCGCAAGCATTTACTCAGTTCCAGCAATCTTGCTTTTCAATGCTTCTATGTCTGTTACCAGTTCCTTTCTACTTGACTGCAAAAATCAAACATTCCATATAAGTCACAGCAGTTTCCCGGTAACATAAATACACGTATAAGATCCTAGGTTGCCTCGTGTACCTTGAAGAGCAGGTAACGGTACACAAACCACGCTGTGTATGCAAGCCCGACCAACTCCAAGATCTTGGGGAGCTGATAATGAGGTTTCCATGGAAACAACAAGCCTTGTGTTAGTCAAAAGAGAGTGAAAAAAAATAAGGCTTGACAATGAGAAAAACACTGAGGAGTGGCGCAGCTACACGTTTTTCTTGAAGAACATACCAATGGAATCGAGTTTATTGCACCAACAAATGTGGAAGCAAACCAAATTGCAACAATGGAGCCACCACCATAAATAATCACAGTGGTTTTGTTTTCAACAGCATCCCACTGATCAAGAAATCATCAACCAGTATGGTCAGAAATATCAAGTATTGAAGAATGTAGAATGCAGTTGTTTGATTGGGATAGTGTGTTATCTACCTTTTCTTTGAGGTCATTGAACAATTCATTGGTATCAAGAGAGCTCTCCTCCGACGAAGAGGCTCTCACAAGGAGCTGGGAAGACCTCCTACACTCTGTTTACAATGGCATCAACCCAAAAAAATCATCAAATTTGATTGATTCAAGAAGAGTAATTTGATGAGTGGGAAAAAAAACTGATATTGATCAGTGATTTCCATGAGTACATATTTTCAAGATACTAATATATGCATTTTCAACAAGATATGGATTGGATTTGGAGGGTAAATACAATGATAAAAAGATTGAACCTTTGAGTATCTTGAAGGGAGTGGCTGAAAGGGTTGGACGTTGGGGCAAGGGGCAGAAGACGGCCGCTGGCCTGACGGCAGGGAGGCGGTGGAGCAAGACAGGAGTGGTGGCCGCCATTGAAGTAGAAGCTGCCGCTGCCATTTTTGACTGAAGCTCAAGCAAATGTGATTTGTGCAATGCTGGCTTTTCTCTGTTTTGCTATGCCTATCTTTCTTTATCTGTATTGTTATTGATATGCAATGCATTTTCAATGTTCGGATGCTTCCATTGGCTGACACGTGGATAATTCATGCTTTCTGATTGGTTGATTTCCTATCTTGATAATATAGTAAAATCAAGTGTTTCATTTATTTATCATTTTCTGAATATACTATAAGAAGCTCTATTTGATAGGTCTTATAAGACTCCTAACTCTATATACGAATTAGTATAATTTTTTAAATGTTGAAACACTTAATAAACCATATTCTAGCTAGAAATTTTCTTTAAATTACACAATTAGTAAATAAAATAGAAGTAAGAATACCTAAAAAAAGCTATATATGGGCTTGTTTATAATCTCTTTTACAAAGTAGGCCTAATAAAGCTTTAATAGGATTTTTGTAAGAAATTGACTTATAATCCTCACTCACAATTTATGTGATATAGGCTACACTGCGGCCCGATTAAGACCCACTACCTAAATTAATTAATTAAAAGTTTAATGCCTACCTAAATAAATTGAATAATCAATAAATTGCATATACAAATTTCAAGTAGTTCTTTGATGAATGCAAGAACTCCCCTATACACAAATACAAAGCCTTTTTGCACATATATATGCGTTAGTTGCTTTGTCTCTATTTCTTACACACTATCATTTTAATTTCATACTGTACATATATAAATAGCATGATATCATAATCATACACATCATCTAACCGGTCAATGCGGAATTCAAACACGAAATGAATAAGATGTAATTTCCTACAATTTGAATGGGACACTCTTTGTTCATCTATTCAAAGTTCATAAATGATATACATATGCGTGTACACACAAAATATAGTGAAATATCCAAATTCCAAAGGCCAACTAATCCAACTCACACTATTTGATTAAACTAAGTTTAGCCAACACATAAGAACAACTCAAAAGAGGCTTCAATTCTCTTTCTTTGTTTGTTTAAAGTTGCCACCCCTCCATTCTCTCACTTGTGAGAATATAGTATGCAACAACCAAGCTAGAATAAGCCCTCTCTCTCACATCCACCAAAACTAATTATTCCCTTCTCATTCACTTCTTGCCATCTGCAACCAAAACCCCAATCCCTCCAAAAATCCAACCCCAAATGCCAACAACACATTGACAAAATATTCATTCAACCATTCATTCTCCCAACTTCTTCATTTCATCAACATTAGCCTCCTTAGCTTTCTTCAATTATGCACTTCTACTATTACAACCCTACTTCAACATTATTCCCATGTAACATTTGTTCAATCAGGAAATCCCAAAATCACTCCAAAGGTAGAATCTTTTCCTAGTTTTCTTTCAAGAAAATGCGATAAGGCTCTAACTCATCGCTCAAAGTAAGGATTTTCCAGAGTTTTCTTTCGAGAAAAACGAGATAAGGGCTCTATCTCATCGCTCAAAGTAGGGATTTTTCCGAGTTCTCTTTCAAGAAAACGCGATAAGGGGCTCTAAAAACACTCAAAGAAGGCACGTCTTCGAACTTTTCTTGCAATGTTCATGTGTGAAGACTAGCAATACATATTTTGAGGCATGATCAAGAAGCATTCATTGAAGTTTTGATGGGAGCTACTAAAAGGAGCATCTTGATCATGTTTTGTGCTCTAATATTGTTCAGACATGTTGAAGCATCTTCATCATCACTAGATTCATTCCTCTACAATCACGCCCTCAACTCCATACCGAAACCTCGTACAGGCCAGTTGTACGAGGTTTCGTCTCCCGCCAACTTCTCGGGCGTGGGAGTCTCACTCCTCCGCCTCAGGGCCCACAGCCTGTGGAAGAACGGAGCCAGCCTCGGCTCCATCGGAATCCCACCCAAGGCAGCGCTGCCATTTCCCTTCACAAGAAGAGTTGACTTAGTCTACCAAGACCTCGGCAATTGGTCAACTTCTTACTACAATATTGTCCCAAACTACACGCTAGTGGCTCCTGTCGTAGGCCTGCAGGCCTACGACTCTGACATGGGCCCTACGAGCATGGTGCTCGTGGGGCTCGAAATGCGAGGGGACAGTGTAATCACTGTGTCTTTCCAAAATGTCTCACTTCATCAGTACGACGCGGCGAGCCTGCGCTGCGTCAGGTTCGGCGCGGACGGCACGTTGCAGCTAAGCAACGTGTCAGGTGGCGGCGGCACGTGCGTGTGGCGGAGCGACGGCCACTTCTCGATCGTCGCTCCTCCGTTGGACATGAAGAAGAATAAGAAGGGGAAGGAGTCCGCGGTGAAGTGGTGGATGATCGGAGTCCCCGGCGGCGTCGCTGCGGCGGCGGTGTTGATCGCCGGCGGCGCAATTTTGTGTCGGTGGAGAAGTGTGAGGAAAATGGAGAGAAATGCGGAGAGAAGTGAAGGTTTGAATTCAATTTGGATTGGAAATAGCAGAATGCCAACAGCAACAGGTATCAGAACACAGCCAACTCTTGAAAATAGCTATATTCCATAATTCATCATTTTCCATCTTTTTCTTTTCTTTTCTTTTTTTTTGGTTTCGATACTATTTCAATTCTTTGGGTTCTTTTGTAAGTGAATATATACATGATTTTCTTTGTTTCATTTTTTCTTTTCAAATTGAATTACGTTTTCTTTAGATGTACAGTTTTTATAAGGATTAATTGTGTATAAAATCACAAAGAAGTAATCACTTCTGATCTGATTTATGACTTTTTCAGAATTTGAATGATAAATCATTGTTAAATTTCATGTTTATGTCATCACATTAATATATATTTACTCCATTATTCATTTACATCACCAAAATTTATATGATTTTACAGTTTTAGTCGCATTTGCTTGGAAAAAATCATCGTGAGACAATTTTAAATTTTGAAGCTTTGTGGTTTGAAATTTAAATTTTGAAAAGTAAATAATAAATTTAAATTTGACTAAACTTTGTGATTTTATGTGTAATGAAACCTTTTTCAAATTAGTGGAGCTATTGTAAGAGGGAGAAAGAAAGATACAAAAGTAATGTACATAAATATTAGGACGGACATTTGACTTGGTTGATTGATTATTATTTCGCGCCGGAAGCATATTATTTGATGAGGAACAAGTTGGCTATTTATTTTATTTTTCAAAAAAATATATTGGTGCCTCTTGTAAGAGTGGACCATAAATTGCAATAAACATGAAATTAAAATCTATTTGTATAATTTGATGGAATACAGAAATGAACCACTGAAGATTTGTCTATAGTGTGTGGGAAAATAATTATGAATTTGAAGACAAAGTCATTAGGCCAATTGGTTGTTAGGATATTGCTTTCTCTTGAAATAAAAGTATTGACAGATGTGTGTGAATATATAAATAATACCAGCTCATACAATCATCATAAATGAATAAAAGTATATTGATATGCATACCAAAATATCTTTTTTATTTCTATTTAATCAGTGCTTCCAAATGTTTATACATCGGACAGCCAGAGCCGTCACATCGTCTACCAAAAAAAAGTACAACTACACAAAACTAGTCAAGCTATCGATTTTAAAACGAATGATTGAACAATAGATAGTTTCAATAAGGTCTTATTATGCTTGATCTTTAAAGATTAATGAACGATGGCTTGCGCTTCTTTATGTGTAGATTCTTTTAAAAACTAATATCTTCCGACCTATATCCAACAAAATAATTCCTGATTATTGGATGGAAAATAACTTTTAATGAATTTGGATTGGAATAAATTAAATTGACTAGATTTCTGTATAATAAAATATTTTTCAAATAAATTATGATATTATCAATATGACATCTGAGACAATTTAATGCGTCATAATACCATGACTCAAAATGTCAAAGATTTTGGATTGCAAAAATCTCTCATTGGTTGACAAGTCAAAACAACGTACTCCGTTCATCCCTCATTAATTGTTAATTTTAAAAATATAAAGGAAAGTGGATTGGAAAAATTAGTGAAATATGAGTCTCACTTTTATTTATTAGTTTTATAATAAAATGTGAGTGAACTAAGTTAGTGGAATGTGGGACTACTTACCATTTATGGTAAAAGTGAAAGTGGACAATTAATAGAGAACGGACGAAAATGGCAAAAGTGAACAATTAATAGGGGACAGAGGGAGTAAATTTTAAGAACCGTTCTTATTGTTATATTCAAATATTAAGAAAATACATTCTTGAGACTTTCCTTCAGTAATGAGCAAGAAAAACTTATCTCGTAGTGAATTCTTTCAGTACTATACCATGCCAGTTTCATTGGTCATCCAAATGTTATGTGACTTAAACTTGACACTGCAATCGTTAACTAATACTCCATCCGTCACAAAGAAGATGACTCATTTCTTGGGCAGCACGAGAATTTATACAACTTTATTTTGTGTGTGAAGTGGAGAGAGTAAAGTAAGAGAGAGGGAATAAAGTAGAGAGAAAGGTGTTTCAATTTTTAGTAATGGGTTATCTTGATTGGAACAAACTTAAAAAGAAGAAAGAAGTCATCTTTAATGGGACGGAGGGATAGATAGTATATTCTAAAATAAAAATATTTTAATCATAACCAAATTGGTAGAATCGATATATATATTCAGTTCGTAGATCGACTACAGTTCTAAAGACTGTCGATCCGTTCAATACGAACCAGTGGTTTTGATTTAACCGTGCATGACTAGACACGATTGTTGATTTCGTCTCCAAATATGGAAAGCATTATTTTTATTTTTAGTTTGCGACGAAACCTCTAACATGACAAATCCCGTTAATCATTAATACATCACACATTCAAATGTTCAAAATATTTAAATGTAAAGCAAGTCACATGTTTGATTATCTCTCCCAACATTTGAGTGAGTGAGGGAGTGCAAAAGGTGTTAATCAATTGCTTGAATATCACAAAACTTATGGAGTGAAAATGGTGGACTAAAAATAGAGCCATTGATCATAGCATGAGCAACAATCTTGTTAGCTGCATCAGTAGCATGAATCCCATCCCAGCTCACATAGTTATATGGATCACCACACGCAGTCGCAACCAAGGTCCGGCCGTTGATCACCTTCTCGTTCCCACAATAAACTCTCTTATCAAAATTGTATGCACCACCACCATATCCACAGCATGACTTGGTCCCATACTTCATCCCTGTCCAATATCCCAACATCAGTGTGTGTGTGTTTTCTTGAATTTAGAGAAGCAATATTATTACCATGAGAAGTGGGATGGTGGAAAAGCTCTAGCATAACAGAATGTATGTCTGTATACACAACATTTGCATCTCCAATCTCTCTTCTTGTCTGCTTCAATGCTTCCTCCAACATAGTGTTGTAGTCTACCACAGCATTGTTGTAAGAGATCAAGCATCCGAATGAGTCAATGTCCGAGGCATTGTGAGGCAGCTCTACCAAGAATGCAGGGTAGCAACCTATTGGTGCAAGATTCAGCACCAAGAAATCTCTCCCACCTATGGCATAGATCTCCTAAAATTTGACACAAATTTTCATAGTTTAGTATCATTAGCCCTTTTTTTATGAGAATAAAATAGCTGCACAATCACCTTAATAGTGCCAGCAATTTGTGACACTACTTGAGGGAGATACTGCTTCACCCCATTTATGCCAATGGATGCTAAATTCCCAGTGAAATCATTTTGGCCAATGTAGAATGTGTAGAGAGAATTTCCAAAAACAGAAGGTGGTGGAAGCTTGTCTTCTCCTGCAAAAGACATGATTTTTAGCTACATTAAGGTAATCAAACTATGTGTTGAATGATGTTAGAATATAAACCTGATGAAGAGTGAAGTTGATCAACTTTGGCCTTAAATTGCTTCAGTTGATTGAGCTGAATAGCAAGAGAAAAAGGGCTAACTCCTGTGACAAATAGTGAAGTCTGTGGCAAACGAACCGTCGATGCCAATGTTGCAAAATTGGCACCATGTCTGAAATCTGATCCTATTGACTGCAAATATGGGCTCAAGAATGGTATCCCCAGAGCTTGTGCTGCATTTTTTCCAACACAAATTGTAACAGAAAATCTCCTAAACCAAAATTTTGCATTTCATTTTAACAGTATTGGTGAGAAAATAGAGTCCAGTTTATGTCACTTGGTATCACTGTATCTGTATAAGTTGTTAAAATGTGCAGAAAATGTGCAAATCCACAGTTCTTGGATTTTTCTTGATTATGTCCAAGAAATCTCCACTCTTGCCAGCTATGATGTTTTGTCACTTAACTCAGATTTTTTGTATCATTCCTAAATTTATTGTAGTAAGGGCCTAATCATGGACCAATAATATAGTCACGGGATGCATTCCTTTTAAAGTTTTAACATAACTCAATCATGCAAACTCAGATTTAATATGGAATACTTGAGGAATAAAATGAATACCTAAAAAATCAACAATGACCCTGCCATCTGTGGCTCGACCGGCTGGTTTGTGGAAGTATGTCATGCCGAAGGGCAGCCTCTCTGCCGGAAAAGCAGCGTAGAATCCTCCGGTGTCGGAGTTTGAATCTCCGAAGTTGAAGATGGCCTCAAAACTACATTTTTTACCATGGATTCTTGCAGCTGACATGGCCACAATCACTGCAAAAACCACCATCTTTTTCCTACTAACTTCAAGATTCATTCTTGAATTTCTGACTTACCCTTTCAGAGAGTTTGAGGATAGTACTTATGTATGTGTGCCAAAATGTACAATCTTTAGACCTATATATACATTAGAATACAAGAAGGACTATTAAAGATGTAACTGACCACATGGGACAATCAAAGCAGTGGTTCCATGCTTAGAAAACATGATGGTTGAAGTTGTAGGAGCCACCACCATATCCACATCAAGCAGTGGTTCCATTCTGCAGCCCTGAAATAGACCAAATGTTGTTATTAGGCCTAAACAAATGCATCAAAGACAAACAGAATTAATGATAATCATGAGATTTTGAGGTTGTAACAGAATAAAGATTGCATCTTGGCACTAAAATATACTCATATTGATTAGGCCACTATGAAATGACATGAAATAAACACAAGCATGCAAATCAAGATTCTGACTTCAGCATAAAAAGCTTGTGCCTTGGGACATAAACAATTAGTAATAGGCATATGTAAAGAACATCATATAAACACAGAATGCAAGTCAAGATTGCTTGTTCATGGATACTGAAGTTGTCATCAAAATTGTCCAAAAAACCAATATATTTGTGTTTTGAGTTTGATCCATTTTTTCATTTTTTGTTTGATCAAGCTAAAGTTATTAAATTGGTGATGTATATGAACAAGATATCGACTGTGGATTAGGATTAATTCAATGGTTATCCAATTCAAACTTGTTGGATGAATCTAAATTTGGCTGATGGAGCAAAACAATCCAGGTTTTTTTAATGAAAAGGAAACTGGACTCATGGAAAGGTTGAAGTGTTTCCATTGAATGGGAAGAAAATGTTTCTTGTTGGAGCAAAAATACAATGTCCACCACTAAACTGTTGGCTACAATTTTGCAATTTTGAACAGTATGATACTTTTTCCATACAATTTGTCATATTTTCCACTAAACTGTTGGCTATATTTTATTTTTACATTAAATTAAATAAAAATAAAAATATACACTCAAAATGGAACCTGAGTTCCGATTTGGGCTGCACGAGGTGTAAGCCCATTAATTTCTAAGCTAAAAATATGTTGGGCCTAAGCCATTAAATCTCTTGACATTACTGGCCTGCTACCCAGTTTTCTTCACACAGAGCCATTATGGATCTAGAAGAAGATATCATTAATGGTTGAATAGTAATCTTAAACTGAAATATTAATGAAACTGGCTCTGCTTTGTAAATATTAGTACTATGTACTACTAATGTTTGCTCTTTTAAAATTGATTTGTTCTTTAATAACGAAAATAATTAGTTCCAAACCCAAAGATTTATTTGAAATGGTATTTTCCAATGCGAGACTAATACTAATCAATAGTATCTGTATTGGTAATAACACATGATTTTTCAGTTTGGAAATAATTCTAGGGGTGGAATGGTTTTTTCTATAGTCAAAAGTTTTCAAGTTCTAACATCTTTATAAATTTGAGTATATCATATTGGATTTTTCAAATGTTGATTACTGGAAGAAATAACGGCTACTAAGTGCTGTGATAAAAAAAAAATAATAAGAGGATCTGATCCAAATATGTTAATGAGTGGCCAACCAACAAGAAAATATGATAAATTCCATTCAAATCATATCCCATAAATCACATCATGGATTGAAGTCCACGTCAACCATATACGGCGACACAATCACATGCAATGGTGCGACCATTCCAAGATGCGGGACACGTCACCTCCATCTCCCACGATTCCTTTTCCGCCACGTCCTCTCTCCCTCCACCGCAAATCACGCATCTCTATTTATCTATTCAACTTCATCCAACGGCTATTACTAACAGTCTAACACCCTTGCTTACGTCACCGTGATTCACTAAAATGCAATGGAACCATCTTCTCCTTGACCTACTCTTTAAGGGCATCCACCGCGATTCACAAAACCGTCTCTATCTCATCTTGGAGAGACGAAACGGATAAGATTGTACTTCCTCCGTCCTACTAAAAATAACTCACTTTTCATTTTAATTTATATCATCCAAGATGATTCATTACTAAAACTAAAAATATTTTTATTTCTACTTTATCCACTCTCTTTTTCTTTATTCTCTCTAACTAATACAAAAAGAAAACTGCATAAAATTCTATGTTGCTCATAGAAAGGGTCATCTTCCTTGGGACAGAGAGAGTACATTGCAAGTTAAGGGTCCTCTTCAACTTCGATGCTCATACAATTTAACTTCTCCTTCCTCCCGACTACTTTAGTCCTTTTTGGTCAGAGACGAGATAAAGTTGAGATTTTCTTCCATTGTTGTAGTTATATCGATGGATCTATGCGAGCAGAGTATTGGATGAAAACGGAGACTCTGGTTCTCTGCGCACCGGGGATGCTTCTAGACAACCATAAAACATGGGCTCGGTTCGATATTGAATTCACTAACTTGATTTAGTTAATTACTACTCTGATATCTTATGGTGACTTTAAGATTTACTAAGATGGTCATTGATATATCCTGACCCTCCGTTGGGATAATTTAAGTTGTCGATTAAGATCAATTAAAGCATCATATATTGTAACTCCAAACAAATCTTACCATCTTAGAGCATCTGCAATGGTCGCGATGACCTTTCCGTCACCGCATGAGATGGGGACTGATTTTGGGAAGATGATACTCCCGCTCCAGCCGACGCAGCCGCGCCACAGCGCAAGCACGGTGGCGGGGAGGGCGGCAAGGCGGCGGCGGCAGTCATCGCATCCGCTGGGCCTCCCCGCTCGCAGGAAGTGGGACTATGCAGGATGAGTACGCCCGGTGGCCAAGGGGTGGTTGAGGTGCGCGACGATCTCATTGTCAGCGAACAACCACGTGTCGTCAACATGTGGTCGAAGATCGTAGCCGCCATAGTGAGGCACCGCCCGCACCGGGGAAGCGACTTCAAAGAATAAGTGAGGTCCGGCGGGGCGGGAGCGCACTCAGTGGCCGCGGTGGGCCGCTTGCAATTTGTACGCCAAACACCCTCCGTCACCGCCGGGAATAACGAGGACGACGCCCGGAAGATAGCTATGAGAGTCGGGCTCTGGAGGAAGATAAGGAGTTCACCTTCGTGAGCCGGGGCTTTGTTGCTGGAAGGACCCGAGAAGTTTCGGCGGCGCGACGCCGGGTGGCCGAAGAAGAATGACCGGAACTATAGCGGCGACTACAATCCAGCAGCATCGGCGGATCCCACGACCTCCCCGCGGTGCCGAGGAGTTGGTTGGACACAAGCGGGCGCAGCGGGCGGATCCCCCCTATCGCCCCGCGAGGTCCAGTCCTCCGCCCTCCCACCCGCCCCACTCGAGTACACTCTCCATTCGCGTAACCAAACGCGGGCTCAGATGTACAAGGTCTTCCAAGAGTGGAAGAACGCCACTGACCCCACGGAGAAGATGTTTCTTCACGAGATGCTCGAAAGCATGCGTGTTGATTTGGAGATCGTGAGGGCACGGCTAGGGGGTTCCCACGTGGGCTCAGATACCACGGGTGGCGGCAGCGGCGGCGGCGACGGCGATGAGGAGTAGAGAGTGGCGGGGCTCGTGTGTTGAAGCCCTTTTTTTTTAAAAAAAAACCATGTACTTTTTTTTTCATATACAAAACTAAAAATATTAAATAAAAATTTGAAATGTTAAATTAAAATTTTGATGAGAAGACAATTTAAAAATATAAAAGTACGTGCTCAAATTGGACCTGTGACTAATGCCCTAATACGTAGGCAATAAATAAAAAACGAGTAAAGGGTGGAGTGCGGAGGTCTAGGTGGAAGATACGTGGCTAAGCATCTAGAAAGCCGAGATGTGGTGATCTGGATCACGCGTGCGGGGACCACCTGAAAATAAATCAGAGGTGGTTGTGGGACAGACACGTCATCCGATGTGATGGTGGCGTGGGGCCCACCCGCTCGAGTACGTGCCGCGACTTCCGATTCCTTTTGTCAGCTTGTTTGTTAAACGGTGGAGCCGTCGACCACCATCCTAGATTCATCGCAGCCGTCCGATCACATTTTCATCTGCCGCCATTGGATACGCCATCCAACTCACGGCCACGATGCGCACCAACCTTTTCTTTTTTTCTTTTTTAAATATTTATTTAATCTGGAGAGCTTTGATAAACTAACCTCTCTGCCATGTCATGTTGACCGTGAGATATTTTATGATAGTTTGTTGTTAATTTAAACTTTTAACATTATCTTAAATTTACATTTAAATAGAGTAGCACATGCTACTTTATTGAAAGTTAATTTATAGTTAGTGGTGTGGTTCTCGTTGCAGCATGCAATTGCAACCGTTAATATTTTAGGGCATTATAATTTATGAATAGTTGGATTTGATAAAAGATGTTCAGGTTTAAATGTAAATGAATAGTGCAATTTTTTAGTTATGATTGTCATACATATTTACACTCTACAGTCTACACGTTGGGCTACAAAATGAAACCCTTTGTAATGATAAAAATATTCTAAAAAATGGAATGATTTCTAAGATGAAAAATTAATCTCATAAAACAATAAGTTCCATAGTCAATTTCATGATAATTGTGTCAGGATTTGTTATTTTCTGTACAAACCATTCGAGTAGCATATATCTTCAATTTTATATTTCTATGAAATTCTCTCTTCAACTCCAATAATACAAGCACTTTAACAGCCTATAAGCTATTGAATTATAGAGTTGAAATGTATGAACTCTCTAAGATAAGTTTTTATGAATTCTACGGTCAAATAAATCTCAAACATAACATTTATTTATAATTAGAATGGTATCATTTGTAGTAGTATCATTTGGATGCAATAAAACACCATCTAGTTTTATGTTTAGATGTAAAGATTTGTTGATATTTAATTTCATATATTATTGAAGATGCACACACGTTTGGTACGTCCTACCAAACACAGGTTTAGCAAGAAGTGGGCACGCAAGAATTAATTGATTATGGAGGATGAGCCCCTGTTTTGACACGTGGTCCTCGTCCCCAGAGGCTGCGTTTGGGATTACAAAATGGGATAATAGAAATGGTTGCGCAATCCAAGGTCGTGTGCTTTCAACACGCCCATAAAATCGGCTCATTTATGCACGTAAGAGCACTCCCAATGGCACTCCCTTATTTCTCCCTTATTTCTCCCTAACTCCTGCCACATCAGCGCCATATCAAGCATCACATTTTATCCCCAGTTTTTAGCCAACTGCTACATTGGTTTCTCCCTTATTTCTCCCTTATTTCTCCCTAACTCAACATTTCATTTTTACATCATTATTTTTTATATTATTTAATTTTCGCTACAAATGTATTTAATAAATAGACTAATAATGAACAATTCATCGTTGTATTAATCATTGGAAAATATAATACAACGAGAAAAAAAAAAACTACAAATAAAAAACGCAAATAAACAAAGATTTTAAAAAAAAAAACTAAGACGGAGGGGCCGGAGGGGCGTCGGGATCGAGGCCCATCGTAATCTGCAGGCTTTGGATGCATTTCCAGAGGGCCGCCTTTTCTTCGGGGGTCCCGCCGCCGGTGAAGTACAGGCGTGTACATCTGCGTCAGATTGGCGACATTGCTCGAATAAGTGGCTTTTCTAAGTCGATGTGGGGTTCCGACTCGACTTCCGACGTTGTGCCCTTCCCCTTCCGCCTCCCCTTCGCCTTCTTCGCTCCCTCCGGGCGCTCGTGCGGACCATCCCCACTCAAGTCGATGTGGGTCGCGCTCCCCTCGCTCTCCGAAACGCTAAGTCGCGAGCGCACCGATTTCCCGTGCAGCGCGACGTGCATCCCCGTCCGGAATTTGGGGAGATCCTTCAGCTTATCGTAGATGTTCCAATACTTGAACCCCTTCGACAAGTACTTGCCACAATACCTCTGCATGGCCTCATCTCGGACCATATGCTCGTTCTGGCCACTGGGCATGTTCGCCAACAAGTTAGAATAAATACCGTTGAAGTGGCCGCAGGTCCCTCATGAGGCGCTCCCAATGCCGACGGATCGCCTCGCTGCCATGGTCCTTCACGCGGCCTGAGATTCTTGGTCGCCCGGGGTTGATCCGGGGGTGTCGAACTGGGGCCGATACACATCGTCGGCCGGAGAGGGCATTCTGCCGGCAGAGTTGAAGTACGGAGAAAGTCTCCGCGCCGGAGGAGTCTGCAAAGGAGACGGACCCGCGTATGGAAGTTGGCCGGGAGGAGAACCCATCGCCAACAACGAGTGCATCCACTGCTCGTTTGCTTCATCCGTGTTGGAAATTTGTGAACTCGACTCTTTCCCCTTACCCTTACCCTTACCCGAGCGGGAATTTTTCTTCCAAAAGCTCATAATTTTTGGAAGATTGATGAAGATTGAAGATTGGGAGAAGAGATTGAAAATGGAGAGAATGAAGATTGTGGGTGATGAATGGAGGAAGTGGAGGAAATATTTATAGGGGTGGGATGTAAAAATAGCCGTTGGGCCGAAAAAAAAAAAAAAAAATTAAATATCGCCGATTTATCGCCGAGCGTCGCCCACAGTGGCCGGCGATCGCTCGGCGATAATCCGGCGAAAAAACGCCGCTTGGCGTAAAATCGGTAGGATTTTCGCCGAAAAATCGCCGAAATCCTCCCAATGGCCGGCGATAAGTCGGCGATATCCGGCGATTTTTCGCCGGATTTTCGCCACCCCCATTGGGAGTGCTCTAATGTCATCCTTGCATCACTTAACATAACTTTGATTTTATCCCAACTACTTTGAGGTAAAAATTTTATACTCCTTTCATTCCAATAGTTTGGACGGAGGGAGTACTTTTTATCCCATCTCAATTAAAATATTCATACTTTTAAAAGACGGAAAGTATTTTTTACAAATGGAGAAAGTGTTCATATTTTTTACAAATGGAGAAAAGTGTATAAAGTAAGACTCATATTCCACTAATTTTTTTAATTCATTTTCTATTACGTTTCTTAAAACTCGTGTCGAATCAAAATGAGACATACAAAGACGAAGGGAGTGTGTTAAAAAGCGAGAGAAATAAAATGAGAGATAAAAAAATACTACCTCCGTCCCTCAAATTTTGATACAGTTTACTATTTCGGTCCGTCCCTGAAAATTTAACACACTTTATTTTTTACCATTTTTAGTAATGACCTCATATTCCACTAACTCATTTCTACTCACATTTTATTATAAAACTAATATTTTAAAAGTAGGACCCACATCTCACCAACTTTTTCAACTCACTTTCCATTACATTTCTTAAAACCCGTGCGGATTCAAAGTGTGTCAAAATTTGAGGACGGAGGTAGTAGAAAAGTAGATGATGGAATTAAATAAGAGTGGTTGTATTTTTTATTTTTTTAATCAATAAAGGGGGTGACTTAACATAATTGGGACATCGCAAAAAAATTACTGTTCAACTTAGTTGGGACGGAGGGAGTAAAAATTATAATAATATCATAAAAGTTTGAACTTATAATGAATACTCATTCTGTCCAACAATAAGAGTCATATTTTGTCATTTTAATCGTTCCATAATAAGATTCACATATCACATTTACCTTAAATGGTAAATATATCTCATATTTCACTCATTTCACCCACATTTTTATTGTAAAACTGATATAAAAATGTAGATATCAGATTACACTAACTTTTTCAAATTATTATTGTTTACATTTCTTAAAATCTGTATCCACACCAAATGTGACTCTTATTGTAGGACAAATGGAACAATTGGTAAAATAAGAGAGATAGATATAAAGGGTAGTGTGATAGGCCTATCGGGAAAATTATTTGAGTGAATTTGAAGAGAGAAAAGAGAACAACCCAGTTGAAGTACTAGGGGGCATTTTAGGATGGAAGAGAGAATGAGATTAATAATTTAATTCTTCATTCTACTTAATAATAATAATAAAAGACTCTACATTTATAATATGTGTGGTATAAAAAATTCTCATATAAACTAGGAATATAAATCAAATCTTAACTATTAGGAAAAATAAATCAAATCATTACAATTAAATAACAAAACATAAAATAAACTAAGTAATTATACTGGAAGGTTATCAGCTCCCTAGCTCCCTTCCGAATAAATTAAAAGTCTAAATCCCTATCATAGTGTTAGTGATGAGTGAGTTCCACATCGTTAGTAGTGTAGTGTAATTGTATAATTTGTAGATATAATGATGTATACGAGTAATGTGTTGTTTAATTATTCTCAATTTTTGGATGATACAATTAGAATCAATTAAACTTGCGCAAAAGGAAGAAAAACCAACGATGGAGAATAGAATGCTGAATGCTCACTCACAACACACGACGACACGACTCCACAAAATCACCATGGGCCCATCACTTGTATAAGCAAGGGCAAAACAGTCTTTCCGTAGTGAGACAAGAGAAAAGAAGCAATATCTGTTCCAACCAAACAGGGCATACCAAGGTAAGAGGCGATGGGCCCCACTCCCCCGGATTCCAAAGGCTCCATCAAATCCAGTTAATTTCCCAAGAGTTTTGTTTAAAGGCATTAAATTAATTCGCGACGGAGAAAGGTAGAGTGAACACGTCACCCACATGTGCGTAGATGAATCCTCAGCGAACACGTGTACGGTTGGAGATCCACTCGGAATATATATTTTTTTTCCCAGCCAGCGCAATATTTTTAGCGCCAGCTCACCCCACCCTCCAACTAATTTATACCCATTGCCTTCTATGACAACTCGGTTTCAACTTTACTATATATTTTCACAAATATGTTAAGTAATTTATTAATTGTAATACGTGTGATTTCGCCAGCAAAGCAATCTATAAGCTAATCTAATAATTGCAATTTGCACTCAATTTTAATTTTGTAGAATCCTAAACCTTATTTGGAAATTGAAATCTGGACACTGTCCCTTTAAATAAATCGTTAATTTTTTTTATAAAAATCATTATTATTGACGACCGCTACACTACATATGCTGGTTGGATTCCACATATCCATAACAATCTACAAACTATATTTGGTATTGTTTCAAAAAAAACACTAAAAATAGATTTGAGTTTGATGTATAGTTTGAGAAGATTTCTATACTTATAATTTATAAAACTTATTTTTGAAGTATGATTAGAGATAGTCTTGCTTCTAATAATAAGTAGTACTATGATTTATGGCGATAAGATAATAGATATGTGACTACACTCCGTTTTTTATTTTCAGAATATTAATAAAAGTATAATTTCATATATTTTCAAAATTTCCGTCAAAATTGGAGCCCTGGTATTGGTGTTTTTCATTTTCTTTAATTTCTTTTGTTGGGTTTTATGAATTTGGAGAGCAGTTTTATAGTGAAACATTAAAACACACTTTATTTTGTTTTCTTATGTCATTTATAATCATTATATTAAATTCAAATTCATTTTTTAATACTATATCATATTAAAAAGTAATTTTACTATAATTAGTTAGGCCAAATTTAAATTTTACACAATTTTTTTATAGTATATATCCCATAATTTTTTTACAATAGCACCATATTTGACGTTGTTCCACAAGAAAATTTCAAAAATCAATTTGAGTTTAGCATATGATTGACGAAATTTTTTACACTAAAAATAAGGTTTGGTGAATGATTAGAAATGGTATAATATTGTCCACGAACTGCATTTGGTCGTTGTTTAATATAGGGGCTGTTCAGTTTGCGAGTTTGTATCTCGGGATAAAATATGTAGTGTGTTTGGTTCATGTATTGAATTCCATAACTTAATCCAAGATGAAACATAATATGATAATTAGTCATAACCAACCCACCCTAATAAAAATAATTTCATAACTTAATCCTAAATTATACCTTAGTATTATTTTATCTAACACCGAACACCACGTATATAATCAATTTGATAACTATTTTCATAAATACGAGGATTTGCACGTGACTTTCGTGAAATGAGAACTGATTTTGCATTTAAATTTGGATTAAGAGTAGAAGTTCGATAATAATTATCGTGGAGTATATACTACTGATTGTTTCTGGAAGTACTATTAATAATCTAAAATGATATTAATAGTGTAGTACAACTATTTTTTTTTCTATGTAATGCATCTCCGACTTAAGAACCTTGTATTTTCTCTCCGAATTTCATAAATAGACCATATACTCTTATTAAATTATTGTACTTAGTACTAGTATATTGTCTTATTATAAAATTATTATATAAAACTGAAATTCATACTTAATTAACTTTTTCTATTCGTTTTTCCAGTCAAACAATTTTTTTTACTTCATACTCAGAGTCAATGGATCTTTTGATTAATAGATAGACCGATGAATATAAATTTCCGAAAACGAGCTAATAATAATGAATAATTCTGACCCGAATTTAAATAATTGGAATGACGCATTAAATACAAATTGCATATCTTTTCACATTTAGATGTATTTTTTGAGACCAATATTTTGTAAAAGAGACACGTGTTTCGTGACGTGGATTGTTGGCTTGGCTTTCTCCCTCTTTCTTTGCTCTTTCTTCCTTCTTCCTCTCCCTCTCTCTAAAGCTTCACTGTGCCAAAAACACATCTGTTGAGAGAGAAAAATGAATGCTATCAGTTTTCAAGCATAAACTGGCTGTCCAAATCACAATTTCCCCTCCATCACTCCAAATTCTCATTTCCCCAGGTACGTTCATTTCTGCGTTTACTAAATTTCAGCGTCAGCTGAATTTTTTCTATTTTCGGTTGTATGCTTGCTGATCTCACTGAATTTTCTCACTTGGTTTTCTGATTTATTTTCCTTGTTTTTATGTTCACTTAGAATAATTAAATCTGCTGAATTTTTTGGGTGAAAAACAAAAAAAGCAAACTTTTTCGCATCCAGTTTTGGGCGTTGTTTGCAAATTTAGATGAAATGGAAATCGGAATTCAGAATTGTAAATGATTGAAGCTGTTGAATTTGGTATTTTTGATGATGGTGCTTTAAAATCACGAGAATTCGAGCATTTCAATTTTTGTTTTGCCTGTTATTTTTGAAAATCTCAGGTGGCCAAAATTGGAGTGAATGAGTTTTTCATGGTTTTCAGTTATGGAATTTTAGGTTGTTGGGGAGGGTAGATTTGTCATTTCACACCAGTTTGTGCTTGGACTGCAGTCAGTAGATTATCCTACTTGGTTCTGGATGGGGTGATTAAAAGGACGATAAAGCCCCTGGCTTTTCTTCCTCTTTGGAACTGTGTGGTTTTGTCATACCAAACTGAATCAGTTACAACTTTACACTGACCCTGTTTCATGAATACTTTTTAGGTTTTTTTTTCTTCTATTGATATTGACCTTAAAAAGAGTATACCACAAATTTTGGTTCCTTAATGTAACAATAAATCTTGATTCTTGCACACAATTCCCCAAATGAAGATATGTACAAATTTTCAGAGTTGTGTTATAGTGATTAAAAATGTATTATACCAAGAAATAATCTCATCCCTGTCATATTTGAACTAATCAAAGTCATAAAGTCATTACCCCTTTGCTTTTTTGTAATTTCGTTGCATTAATAGGCACTTGTGTTTTTCCACATTGACTTTTGTTTTATTGCATACTATAGTATATGGAAATTCTTTTCAAGGCTTTACTTTTATTTCTTTCTTTAACTTTCATGACTCAGCATTCTTTATGGTTGTATCTCTGCTGAGTAACTGATCTTTGTGTGTTCTTAGTTCGATATATCTAGCTCAATGTCTTAAATCTTGCATCATAATTTTGGAACAAATCTGCTTTATTTGATCTTCTTACGTTATTGATCATGGTCAAATTTGTAGTCGACCGTGTTGATTTGAAAGATTAGTTAATTTGTCTATTATGGCAGATCACTGAAACTTGTCATATTGCTCGACCTTAAGTAGGCGGAGTATCAAGAGTCGTTCCCGAACACATCATGGGAAACAATGAAGAAGGAAAGTGTACCAAGTTGGAGAAATCACCTCCACCTGCAGTGCCAGCAGTGGTTAGTACATAGAACTGCATTTTTTGTAATTTTCTGATGTTTATTTGTAGCTGTAGCACCTTGTGTAGTGCTTGTATAACGAAGGATCAATGCATTCTATATTTAAATATTCTCGAGCCAGCTAGCTTTATTTGTTGTTCCATTTTGTCCTCAATCATCATTAGATCTTCGTGCCTGTGGAAGTTTTAAATTGCCTTACAATTGGCAGGATCAGAATAACATGCAGATGTATCCTGACTGGGCAGCAATGCAGGTTAGTTACGTCGTTACAAATTTTCGTCTACCTAAAAATTACTTGTGCGGTAGAAAGAATATTCAAGATCTTTTTTTCATGGTTATTGGATGGTTCTCTATCAGGCTTACTATGGTCCCCGATTTGCTGTTCCACCATATATGAATTCGGCTGTTGCTTCTCCGCATGCACCGCCCCCCTATATGTGGGGTCCACCACAGGTATTGCAGTTTTTCTAAGCATTGAAGTGGCCTGGTTTCATATATTAGTGGGATTAGAATATATAGAAAGTTCATAACACCAAACATTAATTTTCTCAGTCAATGATTCCTCCTTATGGAGCTCCGTATGCTGCCTTCTATGCTCACGGAGGAGTTTACGCACACCCGGGAGTTCCTATGGTAAGTTTATAGTGAAGCTTTAAGCAAACAAGAGGTCTACTCCCTTTGCTATGAGCAAAAGCCAAGAATGGTCAATTTTTTAGTTCTTTTCAAGCTTCTACTGAAAATGGAATTTGTCAGCATTAAGATATACTCCATTAACAGATGACCTTGGAGTGTCTGAAAGCCAGATTTAATTACTATTTGTGCTTTTACATGTAGACTGGTACTGCTGCGAGCGGGGAAACACCAGCCAAGTCATCAGGGAACACAGATGGAGGCTTTGTGAAGAAGTTGAAAGAATTTGATGGGCTTGCAATATCTATAGGCAATGGAAATGGTGATGGTACTGAAAATGAAACTGACCGAAGACAGTCAACAGACAGGTTTGTGTAGATTCAGAGACATAGCAATGTACCTTAAATTGCTTAGTACTACTTATAACGTATGCCATAGTTCTGTAGCTGAAATTCAGAAATGAATTGTTATGGTTTTCTTCTTATTTGGTTAACGTATTGGCTAAACGCTCATATTTGGTTATATGAACAGCGACGAGACTGATGGTTCCAGCGATGGAAGTAATGGAGTTGCTCCAGGGGTAACGGATCTATCTTACTAGACGAGAGTTTTCCTGTTCTTTTGTTAGATACTAGTTGTGTGTTGTCTGAAAGTATTGCTTATAATTCTATTCTGATTCGTTTATAGGCTAATCAGAATGGCAAGAAGAGAAATGGAGAAGGATCTCCTGAGAGAGGTAATGCTTTTTTATTCACTGTGGTAAATGTGCAGACCTAGTCGCGCATACATATCTTTTGAGCCTAGGCAACTTTCTATCACAAAATGCTTAAGCATGTGTTCTCAAATTATTTTGATCTGATTTGTTGTGTCTGATGCTTTTAATTAGAAGATGGAAAAGCTCCTAAAAAAGGCAGTTTAACTCCTGTTGAAGTTGGCCAAGCTGCTGAGAAGACGATGGACGTGATTCCTCCTGCTAATAAGCCAGTGAAAACTATGGACAACATGAACGTTGCGTTGGAAGTGAAGGAACCTTCCCTGAGTGCAATTTCCAGCCCGACTAGTGTTCCACTCCACTCTATTCCTAATGAAAGCTGGATGCAGGTGTGTGTACTCATCAAGACATCTTTAATTGGATTGGGAATTCTTACATTTGTGTTTGTTTCTCAATGTGATACTGTTTGAGTGCAGAATGAACGAGAACTGAAAAGAGAGAGGAGGAAACAGTCAAACCGGGAATCAGCAAGACGATCACGACTGAGGAAACAGGTATGACTCACCACAAAGATTACAATCCAATGGAGAAGTCCTCGTAAGCAATTGAGTTTCTTATAGCCTTTCTGTTACGTGTTCATCTTCCTTCACACAGGCTGAGACTGAAGAACTAGCTGTCAAAGTTCAAGCACTAACTTCTGAGAACATGAGCCTCAAATCTGAAATAAATGCACTAATGGAAAGCTCTGGAAAACTAAAGCTTGAAAACGCTGCACTAATGGTACTTTGCCACGCCTGATTTCTCTAGTAGCTTGTCGCTGATTTTAATTTTTTTTCCGTCTCATAAATGATTGGAATTTGTAGGAGAAACTGAAAGAGGCTCAATTAGGACACAGAGAAGAGGTAAATATGCACAAGATTGATGATCAGAGGAGGCTGAAACCTGTAGGCACAGCAAACTTACTTGCCAGAGTCAACAACTCGGATTCATCCGACGTTAGAAACGAGGACAGTAGCGACTCGTACGACAACAGTAGTCGTCCTGGAGCTAAACTCCATCAGCTTCTTGACAGTAGTCCTAGGACTGACGCTGTTGCTGCCGGTTGACACTCCCAACTGAGCTTTCATCCCTCCTTGACTTTATTTGATCCGGCAACTTTTCGCATAAATACGTCGAGAGTTACCTCTAACAACAGTAATAGAGTGTGGTAAGTAATGGTCAAGTCTAATTTCATTGCAACTGATTATCTCAGCAAAGCTGGAATGTGTTTTAAATGTTCAGATTGCTGAGATAGTACTACATAATATTAGTCGATGCGCTTTTGCTTCGCAAAGTCATCGAAATTCTAGAAGGAAAACAAAGTGTATTTGAAAAGGGTGTGTAGCATGTACTGTGAGTTTTCAAACTTTAGATGAGGTTCAGATAGTTAATAGTGGATAATGGATTTGGTTTTTCAGAGATGATTGTGATAATTTGAGGTTCTTCGACTGAGTCAAGGAGACGATGTATATTGTTGTTGCCAAGAAATACAACATATATTTAACTACTTGATTTTTTTTAGGATTAATTGCTTGTTAATTCTGGTTTTGCCCGTATCTTTCAAAATTTGCATGTTAAAATCAGAGTATCAAAAATTTGCAACTAAAGTTCACTTGCCACTAGTAAAGCGAAACGACATTATTTTTCGTTTCAATTAACATTTCATAGTAATCTCATTTATAAGAAAAAGTTTCCTTTTTTTAATTTAGTTTTCTATAAAATTAATCAACTTCTATTTTTAGCTAGCTTTAGCTTTTCTCTCGTATGAGTTGGACTTATTATTCCTCACCTTAATATTCCAATCAAGTTTTCGTTTCATCTCTTTCAAACCTAATCAATTTTATATTTATCTTTCGTAAATTTTTATTTTTACTTTTTTTATCCACACTCTCCATTTACTCTCTTGCCGAAATGTGATGTCGTTAAGCAAAAAACTTGTCTCGATGGCCATCGTCCATCGACACATTGGAAAGGAGTGCTAGCAGCGAATCAACAACCATGATGAATCACATCTTTTCTGGTTTTGGCCGATTGATTTCGTGGAGATCGGCAGAACCTTGAAGCCACAAAGACAGCGGTCGAGGATGACTTTGAGAGTTTCTTACAATAATTGCTTGATAGTATGAGCCTATGAGGCATTACGTCAACTTCCAATATGTTGTCTCACTGCACAATCAGACTAGAATGATTCTCCAAAAGATGGTTCTGGACATTTTGAGATCATGCGACATTGTTATTTTGTTAAAGTTGTTGACATATTGATTTTGTAATTTATTTGTAGATTTTTCTATATTTTGGAGATGACGTGGATTTTGGTTGTTTTTGTTGTTGTATAAGATGATGGACATGATAAACATGTTTTCTCTCTCTCTATGTATATATATTTTATTCTTTTTAATTTCTAGTGTTATTACATTTTATGTCCACTTATCCGCATAATTTACTATTCTCTCCACCATGCACTCTTTCATTTTTAGTCCATGCCACAAGAATATGCACTTTTCAATTTTGAAAATTCTTTTCTCTCTAATGAGATGAGACTCATTCCCCACTAACAATACCGTAATTACTTTTTTTCCATACATCTCTCTTACTTTACCAATTGTGCATTAAAAACCGTGTTGAATTCAAATTGCATATATTTTGGGGACGGAGGGAGTATGTGTCAATTCATTTTTTGCATTTGCACAACAATTAATCATTTGGACAATTGGGAATTTTTTAATTTTCGTGATTTGCCATTCAAAATTTGGAAGGTACGAGATTGACCACAAAAGTCATGATTTTATAAGCAATTTTCTCTATGCTTATTGTTTCGAGTTTTTTTTTCTTGTTTCTTGTCATGTTCTTCATCTCTGGCATTTTTTGTCACAGTAAAAATACCTATAGGTTGCACGAGCAAATGCGGAATTAACACGAGGGTAGACATCTATAATAGTTACTACCATTTTAAATTAAAAATGTAACTAATATAAATAATGAGTTAATTAGAAATTGTTACACACGACTAAAGTGGAAGTTAATTACTCTTAATTGTGATATGAATAAACCTTAATTAAAATCCAAAAGAAACAAACAAAATAATATATAAAATGAAAATCTTGAGGGCTTGTCAACTTAGAAACATATACTTAGTAAAATGTTATAGAATTGGGGTCTTGAGATCTTGATATTGTGAAACAACGTAGGCTTCTTTTCACCTAGTCATTGTAAAACAAGCAAAAGAGTAGACTACTATAATAGAATATTGTCTTCATGAAGATTCCAATCTAGATTTGCATTTCCGCAGCTATTAATTTAATTTTTTAAATAGTGTAAATTATATTTGAGTTTTACTACCTCTGCATCCATAAAAAATAGTCTTGTTTTATTCATTTCTGGCCGTACACTGAAATTAGTCTTGATCCATTTTTCGATTATGAACTGATACCACATGAAGTTTGAAGGAGAATAGAAGAAAAGTTGTTCGAGGGGCAGCACAGTTCATTCCGGATGATAGAAATTCGAAGAGAACAGTAAAAAGAGATTTTTGATTGGGGAGCTAAGTCAAAGGTGTTGTTGAAGATGATGCAAAAGCCCAAAACATGGCGCGCCCTCTGTCCCCTCCCATCACGTGACCTTCATCAACTTGGCCACTCTTCCTCACGTGACAAATTTCTCATCATAGAATACTAGTATTACTAGTGGAGTAATTGTATTTTTTTTTCCTTCCTTAGTTGTTGAAATGCTGATGTTACATGCACAATATTTCCATTATTCCACCATCTCCAATCACTTAAATGTGCACACACTGTGAATCCGCAAATATTTCAAATTACTCTCATAGAATTGAGATACAGTGCATGTTCATAAAAGATAGTACATGTATTAGAATAAGAAGTATAGCCCATAAATCAGCATGGTCTAGTTGTCACTAGTTTCCCAAACCAGAGTTTAAATTATTACACCATGTCCATCAATCAAAATCCAATATTGCACACATTTAATGATATTAATAGACTGTCTCATCTCAAAAATTTGACCACTGCAAAAATAATTTTTCTGCCATAACTCATTAGCACTAATTTATTACACTATATCATAAACACATTGCATTATACTCCATAATGCGTACAAGATATGAATATTAGGCTATTAGCAATTGGATATATATTCTTGATTTGAATTTTGGAGAAAATTTATAAAAGGTTGAAAGTTTATGTATTTACGGGTAAATAACTCTCATGTAAAATTGTTCTAGCAATATTTAACTATTAACTTTACTTATCATGTTATTGTTAAAGGGAACATTTTTTTTGTCCGCAAACTTTGCCAATGTATCAATTTTGGTTTGTAATATTTGGAAATATCTTCTGAGATCCATGAACTTCGATATAATATCGTTTGAGCTACTTTTTCACTTCTTTTGAACTTTTTTAGATGAAAATACCCTTAAGCCCATGAAAGACATTTTAGTCTATTTACTCTCTCTTATTCATAAAAATATTTGATTTATATCTCTAATTCATCTTTCCCTTTTCTTCCTTCTTTTTTTCTCTTTTCTTTCCCATTTTTAATTCACTCATTCTCCCTGTTTTCTCCTTCTCTCTTCATCTGAAGTAACAATATAAATAGATATAAATGAATGCATAACTAATTTAAAACGACCTTCTATGACGCTTGAAATGCCCTTCATGAGACTGAGGGTATTTTCGTCAAAAAAAGTTCGAATTGGTGAAAAAGTAGCTCATACGATATTACATCGAAGTTAGTGGACCTCAGAAGATATTTCCAAATGTTGGGGACCAAAATTTATTACTACCTCCGTCCCCCAAAATTTGCTACACTTTGACCCGACACGGGTTTTAAGAAATGTAATGGAAAGTGAGTTGAAAAAGTTGGTGAGATGTGGGTCATACTTTTAAAGTATTAGTTTTATAATAAAATGTGAGTAGGAATGAGTTAGTGGAATATGAGGTCCACTACCAAAAATGGTAAAAGTGAAGTGTATCAAATTTTCAGGGACGGACCGAAATGGTAATATGTATCAAATTTTCAGGGACAGAGGTAGTATTTGGCAAAGTTCACGGACCAAAAAATATTCTCTCTTACTTTTATACTCCTAATTGTTTATGAAAATGTCACTGACAGAAATGTTACTCCCTCCGTCCACCAATACAAAGGCACATTTAATCAGGCATGAGTTTAGGAAATGTAGTCGATAGTAGATTGAAAAAGTTAATAGAAGGTGAATCCTACTTTTATATATTAGTTTTATAATAAAATGTGAATGAGATAAAGTTAGTGTAATGTGAGATCCATTATCAAGAAGTAGAAAACAAATAAAGTTTATTGGTAGATGGATATAAGTGGTAAAATGATAAATTTATCGGTGGAAGAAGAAAGTATTAGATTACATGTTTGATAGTTTTAAACTTGTAATCCCCAGCATTTTATGATGCAATATATATTTCCCTCCATTTAGCATTCAAAATTGGTACCCCCATTTCATTACACAAGGAGTATCAAATGTCTGAACTTCCAGTGTTACAAATTATCAAAAAAAATTTGTCATATTTGGGGGGTGGGGCTAATGAAACAAGATGTCCGAGATTTTGAATCAAATTCTATGGTGCAGTACTTTCCCCTCAATTATTTACACTTTTTGTGTATATTAGGTCGATGCTAATTTAATTTGCGAAATCTTGATTACACCAATAAAAGTTCAAAATTTGAAATCAAGATGTTTAACAACTTTTGACCTATCATATATTCGTACAAACCAATAATTATTGCAGTTAATTGTATATGGGTGTGCCTATTTTGGGGGTGCTGTACCAGCTAACCTATTTCTTGATAAATTGTGGAGTAGTATAAATAAATTGTACTCTATATATACATAATTGAACTATAAATTACATGCTACTTATTCCATAAAAATTTTAGATTAAATACCAACAAATTTAAGAAAAAATATTGTTTTAATTGAATATTATATAGGGTAATTATTTCAAATTGAACACGAAATCACGTGAAAAATTGTTATAAATTTTCCATATCACTTCTTTTGTATTGCTATATAATAATATACTTAACTAATAATAAAATTAATTTGTGATATAATTCGATTGAATTTAAAATTTATTGATAATTCATATTTGATGTTTACAATTTAGATATATTTATATGGGTACTTCCAATCCGGCGCATTGTACAACTCAATGTACGTAAATTATTTTTAAAAAAAATTACATTCTTTAATTGCATCACATGAATGGCCATTAATTTATTTCAAAACATCCCATGTTTCCACATTCCTGCTTGCTACCTCAGGTTTACGTTACTTCCTGCAATTCTTTGTTTTTGAATCTAGACTAGACTTAAATTAATGCTTGATTAGGTTCAAGATTGCATCACACTTCATTTTAATGGACTCTGCACTACTATATATTGTTCAACGTTTCCATAATTGTGTCTCAGTGTTTTCTTAGATTGTCCGTTTGTTTTCAAGAAATGGGCTTTCTTGATTCTCAATGCTTTATGTGAAAGATTACAACTTTATTGCTCAGTTACTCCCGTTGTTATTATTGTGCTCAAATCGGGTTTTTTCTTTTTTTGCTTGATTCGAGAAACTTTCCAATTGAGATTTATTCCATTTCTAGGAATTGTTGTTGTTTTGGGGTTAAATTTGAATTGGGATTTCAATTTCCCAAGATTTTGTAACATTTTTGGGGAGGAGATTTTACCTGTCAATTCAAGGGATTGTAGCATTGGTGGGGAGGAGATTTCACCTCGTAAATTGTTGTGGTTTGTTTGAATTGCTGATCTTGAAGTTAGGCAGCTTTTATTGGATTACCTCATATTTGATTTTGGGGAGTGTCGTATGGGATTGCCTTAGGATTTTGGTTGGAGGAATTATGCCAAATGTTGAACATATTTGTGAGATTGCTGCGGTGGTAAAGCGATAAGAGTTTATTTTGAGTCAATGGGATTTGTTCAGTTGAATTTTGTTCGATTAAGTTACTTGATTCAAATTTTCATCTCTGTTAATGTAACTAGATGTAACTTAGAAACATTTAGTTACTAAAATGCTGTATATTGACCTTCAAAACCTTTGTAGGCCATCTTTAAGTCTCCAAAAGCAATGCGAGGAGGCATCTCTATTTGCTTTCCGCAGGTACACAATCACTTGCTCTTCTATTTTGCTGTTATTTCAAGACTTTGTGAAGCTTAAAACATGTATGTATCTCACTTCATATTTCATCAGTTTGGGAACTGTCATTCGCTCGAGCAGCATGGATTTGCCAGGAACAAGATTTGGACAATCGAGGATGATCCTCCTCCACTTCATCCAAATGACTCTCTTGGTAAATCCTTTGTTGATTTGCTACTCAAACCCATTGAAGAAGATCTGAAGTTCTGGCCTCACGGGTAAAAATTTCACGTATTCGAGCATTTTATTAGGAAATGTTATGTTCCTCACTCTTCTTAGCAGTCTTTGAACTCTCTCTCTCTGTCTCTGGCCTTCTCTCAGCTTTGAGTTTCGCCTACGAGTTTCTCTCACATCGGATGGAAACTTGATATTGATATCGCGCATCAGGAATATAAATGGGAAACCTTTCAGTTTCTCTTTGGCTTATCAAACACATTTCTCTGTTTCTGACATTAGGTAAATAGCCAATTTTTTTAGATTTGTCCATTCTTTTAATAAATCATCATTGAAATTTAATTTTCTTTTTACCCGTTTGCCCATTTTCACACTTCCAACAGCGAAGTGAGGATAGAAGGTTTAGAGACGCTGGACTACCTCGACAACCTCTCCCAAAGGGAACGATTCACGGAGCAAGGTGATGCCCTAACATTCGAATCAGAGGTAAATCTTCTTCCACTTCTAAAATGTTGCAGTTTGACTGTTTTAAGTAATGATGTTCTAAACAATTGCTCTTTTTTGTTTCCCGGTTTTCAGATAGACCGTGTTTACCTAAGCTCACCCAAGTGTGTCGCTGTTCTTGATCACGAGAAGAAACGAACATATGTTATCAGAAAGGAGGGGCTGCCTGATATGGGTATGTATCACCATTATCTTTTTCCTCGAATGCCAACAACCTCCGATTTGTGGCCTAATACACACAAATGGTTTTTTCATGTAGTCGTGTGGAATCCATGGGAGAAGAAGTCGAAAGCAATGACAGATTTTGGCGATGAAGAATATAAGCAGATGCTATGTGTGAATGCAGCAGCAATAGAGAAGAACATCACCCTGAAACCAGGAGAGGAGTGGACGGGGAGAGTCGAGCTCGCAGCTGTGCCTTCAAGCTTCTGCTGCGACGAACTTGAACCTCATCTCGACTACTTTTGATGTTCGACTTGTGATCGTTCGTTCCTTCGTTTACTCAATTTTATCGAAGCCTGTGGTTTTTTAGAAATGGCTGAGAAAAAGTTTGGTTGTGTAGGGATTTGAGGCATATAATTTGCCCTGTTTTAGCTAATCACAGTGCCTTTATGCACTCTGAATCTGAACATATCTAGTTTGTGATTTGTGAAGTGATGATCTTCAGACACAAATTGTGACATCAATTCTTTTCAGTATCTGCTTTCAATATCACCTAGACAATTACTATCAAAATTTGAAGAAATCTAGAGGAAAATCTTTTACTTGAGAATTTATTTTTAAAAGGTGATAACAAATTTACAATAGTAAATATGGGCGAAAATTGCTTTATTATAGACAAAATAGACTAAAGTCCAAATTTAGTCCTTTATATTTGCTCAAAAAAACTTTTTTAGTCCTACACTATACCTTTTGGTTCCAAACAATATGTTTTGGTCCAAAATTAACATTTTCCGTTAAACTTAATGGTCAAATGTGATTTGATCAAACTAGTGACTTAATTATGAATCTAATTAGTTGGATTAACCTAATTAATTTAATATAAATTTATAAATATTTTTTTTACCTATAATGAAAGTTAACTTACAATTTATAAAATATTTTATAAAAATTAAATTAAATTAAAATATATAAAATATTTTAACTATATTTTTACCTATATAAAATTAAATTTGTGAATATTTAATAAATTTTAATTTAATTTTTATTATAGGTAAAAATTATTTTATAAATTTTAATAATATTAAATTTTGAATATCTTATTAAATTTTAATTTAACTTTTTTATTATATGTATTAAAATATTTTATGAATATTAAAAGCATATTTTGATATAGGTAAAATGATATTTTATAAGTTTTAATATTGAATTAGTTTGGTTGATCGGTTTAGGTTTATAATTAAGTCACTAGTTTGGTCGAATCACCTTTAACCGTTAAATTTAGCGGAAAATCTTAAATTTGGATCAAAATATATTATTTAGAATCAAAAGGTAATAAACTTAATATAAATGACCAAAATTTTTTTTAGAACAAATATAAATGACCAAATTTAGACTTTAGTCGACGAAAATATTCATCTATTGGAAGCTTCATTATCTAGCTTTATTATTTACTTTGCTTTCCTAGTCAATTAATAAGTACGGAATGTTATCAACCCATATTAATATACTTTTATATTCATCCCTTCTACCAATTAGAGTTTCATTTTTATTTATTTTATTTTAAACTATTTCCTTTCTAATTTATTTCTTTTAAGTATTTCCTTTGTATGTTAGAATTAATGCATATATAAGGGCTTCATTATGAAAATGAAAGTCACAACTTTATTAAATCATATTTTGCGAGTTTTGTCTTTTTTTTTTAGTGCGTTCTCAAATTTTTAAGTCAATTGAGAAATTTATTCAGGCTTATTAAATGAATTTTCACATTTGTTTGTGGCTTCAATAATTCCATACATGATTATCAGTCGATTTATTTATCCAGTTTGTGGCGTCTTCCATCCATCTTTATCAAGTTTCCGCTGCGTTCTTAGAATATGCATTATCGTTCTTAATCAAGTGACAAAGGATCATACTCCCTCCGTCCGCGAATAGGAGTCCCGTTTTTCCATTTTGGTCCGTCCACGAATAGGAGTCCCGGTTCATAATTACCATAAATGGTAAAGAGGCCCCACATTCCACCAACACATTCCACTCACATATCATTTAAAACTAATATATACAAGTGTGACCCATATTTCACTAACTTTCTTTCACTCACTTTTTTTAACATTTCTTAAAACCCGCACCGATAAGAAATGAGACTCCTATTGTTGGACGGAGGGAGTATCATTTAGTATCATTTTTCGTACTAGATCTTTGAGCTTCTAGCATCTTTTTAGTTTAGTATCTTCTTTGAATATCGCATGCACAATTACTATTAAAATAGGAAGAAATCTAGATAAAAAAAATTTAACTGAGAATTTATTTTGAAAGATTTGCATGAAAATTAGTGCATGAATAGGATACATTTTTTTTTATTTTGATTATGACAAAAGTATGCAAATGGGTTTTAAAAACCACTCAACTCAAATAATAGGGCATACATCGTACAACCAAGCACAATCACTTGATCTACAAATCTAAATACTCCCACAAACTTGAGAAATTAAAAATAGAGAACACAATCAATATAAAACCTCATTTACTTTTATAAATGCTTCGAAATAAATCAACATATCCATTTTTTCAAAAGACCTCGGCTTTTTGTTGAAACTAGTGTCACGCCCGTGCGATACACGACTGAACTATTTTTGTTATTCACACTAAATCGAAATTGTAAATTCACATGTATGAAATGATATTAACATTAACATTATAGCAAATTCTAAAATTCTAAATATATTCAATAACAATTTAGTATACTAATATAAACTCATATAATCAAATAAGTTACAAATATAAAAATTGCAGTCAAAATGTACGTCAATTATAACACTTTCCAATCTCTACTAAAAAAATTAACCACAAATACAAATAAAAAAATCTATAAATATATATTAAAATATAAAAAAATCAAAAGCATCATCAACGGCAAAAAGATCAAATGCCATTATTTGTAGTCCAAAAAATATTATGACTCTTCTAAAACTTTGTACTTTCTCACCTGTCACGAATATCATTAATATTACCTTTGTGTTAATTTTTTAGTAGACAACTAATCAAGAATATTTCTCATATGATACATTATTTAATGCTTATAATTTATATTATATATTAGAAAATCTTTTCAAATTCTCAATGACGGTTATCTCACTAAAGATTACTCCTTCTCAAACTGAATTCTCTATCATTACTCAGTTCACTATCTAAACAGTCTAACAGCAAATCATTTTCCCTATGAATAACGTAGCTAGGATCGAAGATATCGCTAGAAAAATTTATACGCAGAAAACATACAATAAAATAGTGATAAACTATTATTAAATTATATATTTAAAGAGTGGAAAATGAATTGATAGTAAAATTACTTAAAAGTGCAAAAATAAATTATATTAACTCAGGAAAAAACGGCAATGTTTTATTATCCGTAGTAAAACTAAGTCATGTTTTATATAGATAGGAAAATTAGTTATGTAGAGCAAAATATGCGAAAGTTGGTTTTAGTTTCTGTAAGTTCCAATTAGACTCATGCACATTTTAACAAATGTCCAGAAAATATTTAGTAGTATATGGATTCAATTTTTTTCATTAGTTATATAATAGAACATGGGGTTGTGATATAGGCTGAATTAATTGTGAATGATGAACTGTCGAACTAAAATATACTCCCTCTGTTATCTCATAGTTGAGGCGAACTTTTCGGCACAGTGTTTAAGAAATGGATGTTTAGTGCGTTAAGTAGATAGATAAAAAGGTAAGAAAAAAGTAGAAAGAATAGAGTAGAAAGTGAATAAAGTACAAAAAAGTAAGAGAAAAATAAAGTGAAAGTGAGAAAACGTATTAATTATTACTACATATGGAAATGACGCAACTATGAGGGAACTTCCGTAAATGGAAAATGACTCAACTATGAAGAATGGAGGGAGTAGTGCATTATTTGACGACACATAGTTCATTTTAAGATCATTTTAGTTCAGCTTTTTTTGTAACGAAGTAAAATGATCAAATAATGAAGTTCATATAAAATGAAGTAAAATGATCTAAATATGAAGTAAATCATTCGCTTGATTTATTTTATCCACTAAATTCGAAAATTAGATGACTAAGATTTGGTCTCTAGTTCTGGCTTTAAAATTAGTTCCACATCGAATACAAATGCATGAGGTATTTATCCAAAATTTTAAAAAATAGATAACTCTAAATTATTCATTTCAAAAAAAGAAAATGAGACTTTATTTAAAAATATATTATATCAATGATAAAGTGAATATCTCTTTAACAATTTTTTAGATAATAATACTATAATTTACTAATATTCATGAATTTTTGAACAAATTAATATACAAATAATATGTCACAGTTTGGTCAAAAATTCACTGGAATTCATCCACATAAAGTTTAGGGTCTTCAAAACCATACACTTCGATTAAATTCTGGTATTTTATACGAATTTTAAAATTGAACTAAAATATCACAAACTTTATAAGTCTGTTTGTTACTTACCAAACGAACACAAATAAGATTTTTTTTTCGGCAAAAAAATCGTGAAATATTTATAATATTTTAGACCACTTTTTAAGTTGTGACAAGTAGAATAAAAAGCTACGTATAAAATCACATTAATTTAACTATACCAAGTATGAAAAAAAAACCTCGTACGTTAGAGCACTTGCAACGGTGGCTCGCCAAAGGCTTGGTCTCAAAGCGCTGAGACGAGACATAGTTCCAGGTGTCTCGTCACAGCTCTATGCAGTTGGGGTAAAGTATTGAGATAGCGCACCAAGCCCCTCCCACCACGTGGCACACTTTCATTGCGCGGTGATGTCTACTCGCCGGCATGCGAGTAGACATTTAGGCGTTGTGAAATTGCTGTTGAAATTTTTTTAAAAAATTCAGAAAGAAAAACTAATTTATAAAATTATTCCACTTCCCTAGAATTCCGTTTGTACCTTTTTTAAATTTCTTTTCTTATTCAATTCATTTCAAACTCATTTGTAAATACTTTGGGTTCGACACGAGTTTTAATTAAAATTAATAAAGTAAGAGAGAGGTAGAGAGAAAAAGTAAATTAAGTATTGTCAGTGGAGAATATGTCCCACTTCGTTAGGGAGAAAAGAGTTTTCAAAATTGAAAAGTGCATATTCTTATGGGACGAACTAAAAAAGAATGAGCGTATATTCTTTCTCGCCAAAAACTCTCTACATTTTCATTTTCTCACTCATTTTTCTCTCCTAATTTTAATTCTCAATTGTGCAAATATGCCCACCGACCACCATTGAACTAGAATTTGTGGGGCCTCAATCTCAACGAGGAGAATGTATTGTCATCGGATTATCCGACTCCGGGCACACAACGCTTAGCGACACCCAACTACCATAGGCCGTAAAATCCATCTGAGGATGTCTACCGACTCTATATGGCGCACATGCCCCACATGCAGTACGGATCGACGCTATACGAGTCGATGTCATACTACCCAACGCAATCGTTGTCCCAAATTCGGGAGGACAACAACCAAATTTCAAATGAAAAAAAGTGGAAACCGACGGCTAATCTGAGGCCGATGTCGGTCATTCCTACATTGTGGCCGAGAGGGAGAAATTATTTGAAGTGTGCATCACCACTTTGGAAGATCCGATCACGGGAAACCAACAACACCAGAACGTTTTTTTGGGAGAGAGTGACTAAAACCTACATCAATATGCGGCTTGCAAGAGGTCCCGATCGCACTTGGAAGAGCTTCAGAGTAATTTCGAGCTGTTAGCTAGAAAATCCAAAGATTCTCCTACATCTACATGAATGAAGAAATTCAACTCTGCAGTAGAGCGATTCTCCTACATCTACATGAATGAAGAAATTCAACTCTGCAGCAGAGCGAATGAAACATTATGATGGTGACTATGATGAATTGATGATCTACCAACAAGACACCAGAGAGAGGGTGTTCAAGTATTTCACAACTTGGATTAGGGTTTGGGGGATCGATAAGTGGGCCGGTAGTAGAGATGCCCAAGGTTTTCGGTTCCGGCGATTAACCGCGGAACCGGAACCGTGACTTTTTTCTTGAACCGGAACCGCCATATTTTGAACTGTGGGCCGGTTCCGGTTTCAAATTTTACGAACCGAAATCGTGCCGGAACCGTCGGTTCCAGACGGTTCCAAACCGGAACCGTGAAAAACCGTCGGAAAACCGTGAAACCGAGCTGGAACCGTGAAAAACCGCCGGAAACCGGAGGTTCAGAACCGTGAAAAACCGTTAAAAACCGCCGGAAAACCGGCGGTTCCAAACCAGATGCGGAACCGTGAAATAGCCTCACGGTTCGGTTCCGGTTCCACATTTCCCGAAACCAGAACCGCCGGTTTACGAACCGTGGGCATGTCTAGCCGGTAGCACCCAGTCCAGCATGAGCTCGAGCTCCAAATGGACGAAGCACAGATCATTGGGTGGCCAATAATCGTCAAGTGGCGGCCAATTTAGCCAACTTGAGCCCAACGAGGAGGAGGTCGTAAGCCAGTTTCTGAGGGGCTCAAGCTCCGATTCAAGTGGATTTAGAGCCGGTTCGTAACATTAACCGATTAGGACGAAGCAACGAGGGCTAGAGGCAGGGGAGGAGGAAGACCAAACCAAGCGCCCCCCAGTCTCCCACCGACCCGAATCGTATTTTAATGGGAATGTTGTTCAATGCTACAATGCCTACAAAAAGTGGCACATGACCAAGCAATTGAGCTTACTAAGGCTCAATTGTTTCTCTCTCTACAAACCCGCAGTAGCTGCTGCCACAATAGTAAATTTTAAGATTTTAATTATTTTATTTTTAATTTTTAAAATTTTAATTATATAGTAATTTTTTAATTTTATGAATTTATAATGTAATTTTTATATTTTTTTGAATTACATACTCCCTCTGTCCTAGTCTAAACGAGAAGTTTCTATTTTGACACAAGAATTTAGGTAGTGGTGTTTGGTGAATAAAATTGCAGCAAAAAGCGATTTCGTCGCCTCGATGGTCCCACACCGGCCCGACATCACAAGAGGGGGTTCAATCAGGGTATGTAGTAGCCCGGTAAGAAAGAGGCCTTAACCCATAATACTCATTAGCTGCCAAAAACCCATCTCCCAAGACCTCACACTTGCGCATTAGGAAGATATGAAAATATCTAGTCACTAAATTATCATCATTAGAATTCCAAATTTCCAATTAAAGTGATTCACACTATTTTAAATTTTAATACTCCTAGTAGGCCTGTCAAATTGGATACCCGCGGGTATCCGATCCGAAAATTTCGGGTACCCGATCCCGAATTTTCTAAAATCTAATACCCGATATCCGATCCGAAAATGATTTTGGGTACCCAAATACCCGACTCGGGTATCTAGTCCCGAAAAATCGGGTATCCAATCCCGATTTTGGATTTTAATTTTAATTTTTTTTTTATTTTTTAAGAAAATTAACTATAAACTTTTAATTAAAATTTTAAAATAATAAAATAAATACATAATTTATTAAATTTAATTTAAAAAATTGGGTAATTCGGGTATACCCGATCGGGTATCGGGTTATCCGATACCCGATAATCCAAAAATCCTATACCCGAACCCGATCCCGAAACTCGAAAAATCGGATATCGGATATCCAATTACCCGATATTTTGGATTTGGATATCGGGTATCCAATTCCCGATATCCATTTTGACATCCCTGACTCCTAGTATCTGATTATTATTTTATTTAAAAAAATTGCATATAATAAAAAGTCGCACTATATTCTTCTTAGCGTCAAGAAGCAGCAGCGGCGGAGGCTGAACCAGAAGAAATTAGGGGAGAAAAAGTAAAAAATAAAGTTTTTTTTTTTCTCTCTCTCCCTTTCTTTCCAAAAATTCGATCGCTCGTATATATACGCAACGTTATATTTGCAGGGTTGTCTTAAATATCTCATTTTTATTTGTGGGCTTCGATTTTTGCCCTTGAATTCAATTCGGCAGATCTGATTCTTGCGCGATGGCTTCGAAACGGATCTTGAAGGAGCTTAAGGATTTGCAAAAAGATCCCCCGACTTCCTGCAGCGCAGGTATTTTTTGGGTTAATCTTTGTTTATTTTTTCAATTTGCTTTTGTTTTTTTTATGTCGTGTGTTTGTTGATCTGCGAAATATTGATATATGCGTGTGTGTGTGTAGATGGTAGACGATTATATTTCATGTGGGTTTGTCCGATTTTGTTGTTTTGATCGATTTTTGTGGGTAGTTAATTCAATCTTCTCTGTGCTAATTTGTTGGCCAGCATATCGATTAGTATTGATTTTGCAAGTTTATTTGACACGAATTGGAAGTTACCAAGAAAAAAGTTTATTTAATTCAGTAAAAAGATTTGAGTGCTTAGTTCTTCCTTGTGCAAAATGATTAGTGGTGGCTAAAAAGAAAGTAATTTCTCAGGGGCTTTCTGTACATTAGCTAGTGCTATTGAGATTTTGATAGATGTTTTGGGGATATCCTGCTAATTGTCCGGTGTAATTGTGCACGGTTGATGTATATAGTAGTACATGCTAGCAACTTTTGAGGTTCAATCATATTGTGTTGCATAACTTTTACGAATTACAGTATTTGCATATTTTGCATTTTCACATCTCAATAACCATACGAAATGCCGTACAAGAACTATGGTGCATACCGTATGTTAATCTTTATAACATCCATGTCAATGGATTGTGCATTTCTCTGATTCATTTTCTTGCTTTTTGCAATTGTCTTCTTCAGTGTTCCAATCATTTGACTACCCTCTCAAGTGTACTCATTTGGTTATGATGTGTATTCAGATTTTCCTCTGACATTCCTTGTTTTCTAGCTTCGACTTTATACCAGCTGTATTTTTAAACAATTGTTGTTCAGGCAAGACCATGCTACTAGCAACTGTGTGTCAACTCTTTCAATTAATAGCTGTCTTAAGCTTCCTTTCTTCTGTCGACAGGACCTGTTGGTGAAGACATGTTTCACTGGCAAGCCACCATAATGGGTCCACAAGATAGTCCTTATGCAGGAGGGGTGTTTTTGGTCACCATTCATTTCCCTCCTGATTACCCATTCAAACCTCCAAAGGTATGGCATCTTTGAATAATTAATTCGGTACAACTAATTCTTATCTGATTTAGTTGTCGTCTTAGAACTGTTGGTTTCTTGTCAAGTGATTTTCTTGTTGCCCTGGAATTTTAATTCCAATGGATTGAACTCTAATTTTCTGCTTCCTTTTAATACCAAGACAAATTCCACTTGGTATTTGATGACACAAAAACCGAACAATGATTTCGTATAACTTCATCTGACTGTAGTAGGTTAGTGTAAGAGCAACTAGTTTTCTTCAGAAATCAATCTTAATTAATCATCACAGAACAATAGTGATATGTCATGTCTAGTAGTAATTGGTAGAAATAATTGAGCGCGCTATTGAAATATTGTCTCTTGTTCACGGATTCTTGTTAGTTACTCCCTTCGTCCCTTTGTAGCTGAGTCGTATTCCTTTTTGGGTTGTCCCACTGTAGCTGAGTCATTTCCTTTTTTGGCAAAAAGTACTTTACTCTCTCTTCATCTCTCTACTTTTTTCCTTTCTACTTTATTATCCTTTTACTTAACTCATTTAAAACAATTTTTCTTAAATCCCGCGCCGAAAAGAAATGCCTCTACTACAGAGGGACGGAAGGAGTATTATTTATTGGAACCTGAACAGAGGTATAGTGGAAAGTTGTTATTTTTCCCCTTTGATGCCTTCCTATATAGGCATTAAAGTTTCAGGATTTATATTCTTTACCTTCTCACTTCTTCATGGTTTCTAGAACACGTTTTAGAATGATGCAATCAAATGCTGGAAGAGAGCTCTATGAAAATGATAGTATTGTAATTGAGCAGTATTCCTTGAATCAGTTTAAGATGAAACAACCAACCCAACACCTGTGGGCGTGGCCCATGCCTTCTTTTCCTCCTTTTTGTGTATGTGGGATCTTGAAGTAAACGTGTCTTTGAACTTTTCTTTGTTGTGTTTTGCAGGTAGCATTCAGAACAAAAGTTTTTCACCCCAATATTAACAGCAATGGGAGCATTTGCCTTGATATCTTGAAAGAACAGTGGAGCCCCGCCTTGACAATTTCCAAGGTACATATGATAAATACCATAACAGCAATTAACACCCTAATATGCACCCTTCCCTATTCCAATAATTAATTTATCCATCATCTCATACAACATTTGTTTCCTTATGGTTATGAATGTGATAGTAAACAGATATGTTCCATAAAAACTTGTTGAATTTGCCAGTCATTATCATTCTCTGTCAAGCATGAACCAAATTTGACTTCTTCTACCACTGGTTTTGACAAAAAACCGTGTCTTCTTTCTCTCATGAATAATTCGTTTGGCTGTGGGAGAGTTTGATTATAAGTTAAATCTTCTTTGTTTTCATAGTCCTGCTCTGTGGCTGAGTGCAGCACAATTTGGATATGTTTTATCTCATCTTTAAGTGTGACACTTAAGAAACTCGAAAGCCTACTCCTGAACATAGTGTTTGGATCTGTGTCATGACCTGTCAGTCTGCGGACTTCCCTTTATTTCTATGTGAGTTAATTATATGTATACTTTCAGGTGCTGCTCTCAATCTGCTCACTTTTGACGGACCCCAACCCCGACGATCCCCTGGTGCCTGAAATCGCACACATGTACAAGACAGACAGGTCTAAGTACGAGCAGACTGCTAGGAGCTGGACCCAGAAGTACGCCATGGGATAGTATGGCATGCTTCCCCGATGGCTTAGATTCGCATTTATGTACAAATTATATCGTTCTTGGCCATGTTCTCGGTTCTGACCCTTGTAAGAAGAGCTTGGAACTTGCAAGCAATGATGGTTTGAATTGTTCGTATGGAATCTCTATTCAAGAATGACTGGATCTTGTTTTTTGGCTGAAACTGGATTTGGTTTATTGATCTTGTTTGATCAATATACTATTTATCTACTATAATACTATATCTTTGTGAACCTCATTTCTTATTTGTTGTTTATGGTCATTACTTTTTCATTCAAATGTCACATTCATTTCCAGTTTTACTTGTGCCTTTCTTTGTCGAGCTTATCATTAACCTATTCATTTTTACCCACTTTTTTTACTTCGAAATACTTTTTTATGAGTATATTTGAGAAGCAGTACTAAAATGGTGAAAATATGAGCTTTTATTTTATCTCTATTTTCCCATGATTGTTCCGAACCAAGAATTGAGTTTGCTGAGTAAGGGTTAGTATTGCAATCCAAACCCTAATTCACTCTGTGATCTCTATGATCTCTGCAACTGACCTCTCTCCTGCGGTGGAATCGACAAAAACTCTCTCTTCTGCCTCCATCAAAGCTCTTATTCCTCTCTTCTTCTTGCGTTGAGCCGTTTGTTGAGAGTTGGATATCATGCATCTCTCGATTGAGGAACATTTGGAAGATCCAATATTTTCAATCTATTGCAATGCAATTGTCCGTCGTGCAAAATACCATGCCAGGTCTATAAAGGGGCCGATTACCGCCCACATTGCGTCTTGATATTCACCGGCTCATGCATCAAAACATTAGATATGATGATGTCTCGATCTTAGGTATAATTCAGATAAATTGGCTAAATCACATTTGCTGTAAATACTTTAGAAGTAGTTGATTGCCACAACATAAGCCGTGTTTTTAAATTATTCTCTAGAAAATTGTCCTTTGATGCACTTAATGTCTTTGATTTATTTTTGCAAGTTTTTTCTTCTCCTTCTTTGATTTTATGTTATCCATAGTTGTTGGTGTTGGAATTAGTAGTTTATACGTTCCAAGACATTGGAAGGGTACTTTTATCTTCTCTAGGGAATATGTCATTAGTAGAGTATGTTTCCAAGTATCTATTTCCTAGGTACATTTAAGTAGTCTTCTCCTATATATAGGAGTGTATTTTGTACTCTAAAATAATGAATACAAAAACAATGAAATACAATTCCTAGTTCAACATGGTATCAAGAGCAGCTTTTCGATCCAAACAATCCAAAATTTTCTTTTGAACTCAGATTTTTGAAATCATCATCGTTCTACCCTTCTCAAACCTTTCAACCAAAATCCGGCAAAAGTCCGATCAAATTCAGCCTCTCCTACAGCCAAAAACAGTCAGCCAAAATCAAGTGAGCATCAAAAAATGTCCAAAACAATCGAAACAGTAAACATAGGGATCAAACTCGATGGGAGAAACTTCCCAGTTTGGTCTAACCTAAACCCTTCTCTTTTTCCTATATATCAAAACGACCCCCAAGATATTAAAATTGCTCCTATCATCCCCGAAAATTGTGATTTCTTAAAAATTACCCTCCTCGAAAAAAGGCATACTGATATTCTCTGCAAAAATCATTTTTCTGTACTTGAAAATGACCCTACCATTGCGATTTCGTGTCAAGTAAGAGAAATCAGTAGACATAAAGATAGGAGATGGATTTTTGATTGTGGAGCTACTGACACTATGACATTTGACAAGTCCGATTTTGAGTCTTTTCATAAATCCCGAAGGACACATGTTGAAACAGCTAATGGAGAAATCTCACCAGTCGAAGGAGCTGACACGGTCCAAATATCCCCAAATTTGAAAATCTCAAATTGCTTATATGTTCCATCTTTGACTCAAAAACTAATGTCTGTCAGTCAAGTTACGAAAAGAACAAAAGTGCTCTCCAATCCAGCCAAAATTTTTGTGTTCTTGGATATTCGCCCGGGGACGTTTATGGGCGGGCCGCGTCAGGGGTTGTACTACGGGACGAGGGCTCAAACCGGGGTGATGTTGACTCAGACTCGCCGGGATGCATGGTCAGGGGCATGGGCGGTTGGACCCCCGTCATTTAGCTATCTGCCATTTTATTTCCCTCTTTTCTAAACTTAGCATCTTAATTGTGAAACATGTTTTTTGGAAAAAAGTCATAGACATTCTTTTCAACAAAAATGGGGTTGCTCTTTTTTTTCCGATTCCCGATGTTTGGGGACCTTATTAGGGAAATGGGTTAAAATATTTTGTCTTATTTTTTGATGATTGACAAGGATGACATGGGTTTTTTTCCCCGAAAAAAGCCCGATGTTTTCTCAAAATTCCGAATTTTAAAAAATGACCCAAACTCATTTAAAGAACATTGTTCTTAGACCCGACGGGGGGAATTTTCCCTCAAATAAAACCTTTTTGCCGAAAAGGTCTCATTCACCAAACTTCCCGCTATCCCCCCGAACAAAATGGTGTCGCTAAAGGAAAATAGGATCATTCAGAAAGACGCGATCAATTATGTTTGATTCAAAAGTCCCAAAAGTTTTTGCCACTTTCCACCATCTTCTTAATGATTCCCCAAAAAATCCCCGGCTAAACCATTTTTGAGTTATCCAAACTTCCCCCGTGCCCGCCCCCTTTCCCTTCCACCTCGATTTTGGACCCTGCTTTGTCCCTTCCAAACAAACGATAAAACTTTCTCCTTTGGTTAAATTTTTCTTCATAGGATATGGGAAAAATCAAAATATAGATGTTTTGGACCCAAAGAAAAGACAAATAAAAGAATTGTGATTTTTGGAACGAATTTTTTTCAATACCCAAATTACCTGGGGGGGGGAAACAGTGACCCGCTGTTGGTTGCCCATGCCCAAAATTTAACATTCCTACCCCCACCAGCAATTCTCCCCCGAGCAGGGCCCCACCTCCAATGCAAACCGGGGCTGTGAAAACCCCTATCCCCCCCGGGAAAAAATTCCTATAATAAGAAAGTTCTTCCAAAAAATGATGAGACAACGCTAAGGGGTGGGGGTACCGGGGGGTACATCTTGCCGGGCGGGTCACCGGGGAGTACCCCCAAAACGATACTCCCGAGAAGGCGGGGCCCGGGAAGATATGCAATTAAATTTTGCCAAGGCCAAACTTTCCAAAATGGCCCGGGGATTTGAAAGCTCTATAGAAGGAAGAGATTCCCCCAAACAAGAGGAAGCATGAAAAACAAAAACCGGGGAAGGGAGGGAAAGGGTGCATTGCCCAAATAATACATGGGAAAAGTGTACGCTTCCCAAGGAAAAAAGGGGTGGGGGTAGATGGGTGTTTACAATCAAAAGGAGACCGATGGGACGTTGAACGATTAAAAACTCCCGGGCCAAGGGGGACACCGACCCCGGTTGATTATTCGAAACTTTTCACCGGAGCCAAGATGAACACCGTGGGGGTTACGTCAATCCGGAAACAAAGACGCTCGAAAGGATTTAAACCCAAAGCCTTCCCCCATGGAGAACCGCGAAGGAAGTATATATGGAAGTCCCTCCCGGATTTGGCGAAGAATTTGAAAAGGAGAAGTACAAACCCAAAAGAACTCTATAGGGTAGAACCAAAGCCCGGTTGGGAGGTTCCCGGAAGAAAAATTATATTCTCGAGTAATCGGGTCATACTGTTTTTCAAAAAAAAAAGGAGAAAAGATCACATGCTTGTTGATTTATGTGGGATATGATCATCACCGAAAAGATTAAGAGATAAGGGGAAGAAAAACTGGGGTCCGATTGAAATGAAAAATTTGGGGGATCTAAAAATTTTTGGGGGTTGAAGTAATGAGGTCACCGCAAGGGGTTTTCATTAACCGGAATACATTTTGGGTTCTTGCGAAACGGAATGGTGGACCGGGGGCCCAAAAACCTATGGCTACAAATCACAAATTGAAAATAAATGAAGAATCAAAATTGCGATCGTGGAGGTATCAAGCCCCCTTAACTTGAGAGGGAGTGTTGGAATTAGTAGTTTATACGTTCCAAGACATTGGAAGGGTACTTTTATCTTCTCTAGGGAATATGTCATTAGTAGAGTATGTTTCCAAGTATCTATTTCCTAGGTACATTTAAGTAGTCTTCTCCTATATATAGGAGTGTATTTTGTACTCTAAAATAATGAATACAAAAACAATGAAATACAATTCCTAGTTCAACAGTTGGAGACTCTTTTATTAGTTTATGTTTGGGTAGGCAATGTCTAATATACGTGTAGTCCGCATTTTATGACGAAACCAAATACTCCATTCATCCCCAATAAATTGTTCACTTTTGTTATTTTCGTTCGTCCCCCATTAATTGTCCATTTTCACTTTTTACCATAAATGGTAAGTAGGTCCCACATTCCACTACTCATTTCACTCACATTCTATTATAAAATTAATATATAAAAATGAGATTCATATACCACTAAAATTTTAACCTACTTTCTATTAAATTTTTTAAAATTCGCGCCGAAATCAAAGTGGACAATTGATAGGGGACTGATGTAATTATTTTTTATCATACATTGAAATTTCATAACACCAAATAATGTTGTTGTGGGATTATGCGCTACTCTAGTGGATGAGGATCGATAAGTTAATGGAGTTTACCCATTTTTTTGACTTAAGCATTTTATAGTACAGTAAATAAAATGTTAAATAAAATGTACGGAGTATGTATAAAAAGGACCATGACCATTTAATTCTCCTAAGTTGACCAATATACACTATCTGAGCTTTTCATTAAAAATATATATGTCAACTCACTTCATATACATGCACTGAAATTTTAATTCTAGAAAATGTATAAGAAATAATATAGCAGAATCTTAAATTATTTAAAATAGATAGTTATCTAAAACATGCTTCTAATGTAAGAAGCGGCGACTTTTAATGGCGTGTTTCATCACTCTTGATGGAATCATATTAAGTTAAAACAGACATTGTTTTGGACATTTTCATGCATAAATAATTTTTTGGTGTCTTCATTTTTTTTAATATCAACTGGTGAGGAAGTCTCATCATCATCTCAACAATCATTATGAGAGCTAACCCAACTACTTACCTCAACGGGTTTGTACGCTAATAATACTAAAGAAGATAATAGCTATTTAAATCATGATATTGAAATTTCGATCAATCACATAAAGTTTCAAATCAGGATATTAGATTGCAAGGTTTCAATTATCTCAATTCATATACAAATTGCATTTTTTTAGGGATATTCAAAATAATATGTATTTATTGAAGTTATCAAACTAAAAAAGAAAAAAAAATTCCTTCTATCCATGAAAAATAGTCTCATTTGTGGATGATATAAGTTTTAATGGAAAATTAATAAAATAAAATGGACGTGAAACAAAGTAGATAAAGTAGGAGGGAAAAAAGTAAAAATAAGATACGGAACGATTTATCATATACACCCAAAAATGGCAAAATAAGACTATATTTTATGGCGGAGGGAATACTTATATTTATGAAACATCGTTTGAACATGACCAAATGATAGTGTTTTATAGGAACATAGCGAAAATTTATAAATTCGTTATTTAGGAGTATCTCATATTCAAATCTTAAACAAGTGACTACTGGAATTTTACTAATTTTTGTGATTAAATGATTATTAATTCATAATCAATAAAAGTGTTCAACGATAAAACTTACTCCATCTGTTCCTAAAGTTTGGCCCAATTTGATCCGGTGTGAATTTTAAGAAATTTTTTGATTTTGTATTAAATTAAGGTGTGTAGTGGAATAAGGGTCCCATATTGAGGAGATAGAGAGTGTAATTAATGTTTATTTTTGATAAGATTCCAAATGAGTCAAACTTTGTGGAACAGATGAAAATGGTAAAATAGAACAGACTTAGAGGACGAAGGGAGCAGTTCAATTGGTAAAATGATTCTCCAAGTCCACCGAATAGATTAAGAGTTCAAGCTATAACAAATATAGATAAAATAAAAAACCATGAGAATAGATAAAAATGAATGATTATTGTTTTACGAAACGTTATTAAAATAGTGCTACACATTGTAAGATATACTAGTAAGAGCATCTCCACCGGTGGACAGTGGCGGATCGGGGGGAGGGGGGGAGGGGGCGGTCGCCCCCTCCGTTCGACTAATTTCTTCTTATCCGGACGTAAAATTACCATGTCCATCCCCTCCGTTTGCCCCAACGTCGCCCCGAAAATCGAAAAAAATTATTATTTTCGCCCTAAAACAACCTACTAATATATATTTCGACCCTCTGTTTATCAATCCTGGATCCGCACTGCCGGTGGACGTCCCAGTCGGACGTCGGGGAAGTCCGACCGGACGTCCGACATTGTGAAGGAAAAGGTCGGACACAGACGTCCCGTGAGGACGTCGGATATCCTCGGATATCCGCGCGACGTCCGACCGACGTCCGCCATTGTGGCGTCAGTCGGACGTCCGAGTTAAAATTCAATTTTTTTTTAAAACTCTATAAATATTCACATTTAACCGTTCGTATTCGTGTCGAAATTTTAATTCCATAAATTGAATAGTTGTGAATTTAATTGCGGGAAGTTCTAGTGATGTGGCAGTGGAATGGGAAGTCCTAGTGATGACATGACATGAAGTTTTTGTAGGAAGTCCTAGTAGGAAATTCGCCACGGAGATGCTCTAATACTAATATTTACCCCTACAAAGGTACAGTCAGTGGAGTACTATTAGTACGGGATTTGACAAGAATATGGCATATAATGAAGGAGTAGTTACCAAAAATCAAATATGTACAAAATCAACATATTTATTGTGGCTGAAGATGTGTCTTTCTTTCTTTTGCTTCAAGCTCAAGTTTTCCACTGCCCACACTTATTACTACACCTCTTGACTTCCTTTTTATATTCATACAGTATTTAATATTTATTTACTCTCAACAATTGATTTCAAAATACTAATTTCCCGCACAAATAATTATCAGATTCCTTTATTTTTCACTAGTGAAAATATTACCCTCCCAGTCTCATAAATATATAGACACATGATATATCACAACAATTAAGATAAAATTAGTAAAAAAAAAAAAATGAGGATGACCATTAAAATAGTAATCGTGGATAATAAGACCTCTTTGTCATTAATGTTCAATGATTTGTAATGTAGACTATAGTAATAAAAGTTATAAATAATTTAATATATATGTGTAATGAGTTAGTTACAATTTTTTATAAATATAAATGCCTATATTTTATATTTTTATAGGATGAATAAAAATAAAAAGTGTATATATTTTTATGAATTGACTGGATTACTATTCAACCAACCTTAGTGATTCTTCAATAACAGAAAATTGAACATTGAAAAGATGTGCTCGATGATGTGGTTGAAAAATAATGATTATGTCTTTTAGTATATATGGAATTTGGAAAGATTAAACTTGAAAAGATGTTATCGATTATGTGGTTGTAGATGAAACTACCTAAGTTATCGAGCCAAAAGAACTTGGGATGCAAGTATCACAAAATCTTAACTAATCGGTATTAGAGTATTTAAATGTCACCAAATATAGGGATGTAAATAAAATGATATGTATTCCTATATTAGTGCCTATATTTTACCGGATTTGAACACCAAATATATTCATAAAGATATTACAGAAATGATTGGAATTGACCGTGACATGCAAAATTGAATTTAATACTCCAAATTTAATGGCTTCAAATAAACTTTGCCAAATTAAATTAGAAAAATACTAAAAGAAATCAGTAACGTGGACTGTCCGGATCTGATCAAAAAGTGTAAATTGAGAAAAATGAATTAATTGAATCCTTCAAATTCAAATTGATTCGGTTGCAAAGATACTAATTTCCTGCTAAAGAAAAGGTAAAATTAATTGACTCCACTGAGTTAGGATACTAAATACTCTCTTCCTCACTCTCCCCTTATAAATATACACAGAATCTCACTCTCCACTCTTCATTTCCAAATTACTCCCATTGCTTCTTAATCCCTCTTAATTCCCCTTAATCCTTCTTAATCAGTTACAAACAATTTCTCATTTCTATGTTTCACAATGAGTTCAAAATATTTACCCATCAAATATTCGGAACATAAAAATGTCACCACAAAGCGCCTCCAATGCGGCGGCGCGCCGTGCCACGCGCCGCGCGTGGTGAGGATCTTCGTCACGGACGCCGACGCCACCGACTCCTCCGGCGACGAGGGCGGTCCCACCTGCGGCCGCCAGGTCCGCCGCCACATCCACGAGATTCGCCTGGAGAGGGCCCACCACTGCGGCCATCAGGCGCCGGTCCGCCGCCGCGCCGGCGACAGAGAAGACGCCGGAAAATCAGGCGCGAAGAAGAAAAACAAGCGGCCGCCGGCGCAACGGCCGCTGCCGGCGGCGGAGAGCGGGGAGGGGAGGAAATTCCGCGGCGTGAGGCGGCGGCCGTGGGGGAAGTGGTCGGCGGAGATTCGGGATCCGGCGCGGCGGGCGAGGGTTTGGCTGGGGACGTTCGGCACGGCGGAGGAGGCGGCGATGGCGTACGACAAGGCGGCGATCGAGATACGCGGCCACAACGCCGTCACGAATTTCATGAGAGTGCCGCCGGAGCGGGCCTCGCCGGAGAGCACGGAATATTCGGACAATGTGGAAATAATTGGCGGCGGCGGCGGCGGCGGGTCGCCGATTTCTGTTTTGGGATTGTACGGAAATGATGTGAAGAATGAGTACGAGGTTTCGATGGAGGAATGTCTGCCGTTGGATGATGATTATGATTCGTTGTTGGAGCATTTCGATTTCGATGATTTGCCCTTGATATGCGACGATATTAGCGTATCTAAACTAGAAATCGACGATTTCGGATCCTTAGCTTGGGATTTTGGCTCCTTAATTTAAAAAAAAATGTGAATGGGAAAAAAATATGGAGTATAGTAATAAATGTTTATTAGTTAGTGGAGTAGTATATTTTTTTCCTTAGTCTATTATTTTCAATTTCATGAGATTTCTTCTGTAATTTAGTGTAATTGAATTGTAGAGTAATAAATCTACATAAATCGTAAATGCAGCTTGAATTTTTAATCGAACTTTAGTTTTTCTTAGTAATTGTATAATATTCCCTTCCTTGTTTGGTATTGAAGAATATGTATTGATTTTTCCCTTTGTACGAATAAAGATCTGAAATAATCTTTAGAGACAAATAAGATTTGAACGCTGGAAATTGCCGCGCGAAATTTACTCAAAATGTTACACAAATAATTATTCAAGTTCCATCTCTAATTTAAAGTGAGAGTAATTTTTTTTTAAACTGTCTTTAAATATCACATACCAAATTAAAGATAAAAAAGTATAAAATCAAAGCAAATGTTTTGTCATAATTTATTTTGATATGCGTTTTGAGTATTTTACTAGTACTATTTATTAAATAATGTATTTTGAAATGAAGATTGTGATAGTGTATATATATTTGAGTACATTTTTAATTTGAGAACCATTTGAATATACTTCACAATCGTAATTTAGGAGATTCAGTTGAAATAGATGTTGGAAAATATGTGTATATCTTCACGCACGATTGCCAATATGATTTGGAAATGTAATCCCTTCCTAAAATATTGATTAAGGTAACTATATGTAATACGTCAATTCATTTTTAAAAAAATCAAAGCAATATCCATGAAAAAGGTTTAAATGTAGTATACTAAAGGTCAAAATATAAAGTTAGAATTTATGTAAATTTATTTTTTCCTTATTTATTTTTGTATTTATGGAGTAATTAAGACGGGAAATGTGGAGTCTTTGGTAACAGTTCAATGGTTTAAATTTTGTTCTGCATTCGGCTGCTTAGCTTCCCTTCATTTTTACATTTTACGTGTAAGGTATTATTATAGAGAAAATTGAAATATTTAATTTTAGGTAGATGACACGCTAAAACTGATTAAATTGATGAATATAATAAAAATTTCACAACCGCTAAATATGTAGAAAATATTCAAAAGGTACTCACTTTTATGCTTAATAGAGGTTTACGTTAATGAGTTACACTGGACCAAGAGGTTATTGACCAGAAAACAAATAATGAGCCTGGACTCTGGATAATGGGACCTACACACTGACAGAGTGAAGATGGGAAAAGAGCCCTATTCTATTAACATATTAAAGAATATTAGTTCAATGTGTGATTTGAGACTACGATTTTATTTTTATTTTTCTTTTTGTTATTAGACAATGTTATGCCAATTAGAGACTACTTAACTAAAATAAGAAAGTAATGGAGTAGTACTTAAACTGAAATAATGGGAAACATCCAATATGAGATTGTTTAGGTTTTCAAAGATATAAAAATAGAATAGAATAGGATAGACGATACTATTACATACCAAATAATTGGAAACACGTGTAGACAGACTATGTAGACATATTATCTTTTAATTGCTAATTGCTTGCTATTGTATATTTCTTTATTTGTTTGAACGAGAGAGTTTTGGCAAGGGCTGAAGGGGAAGATCTAGATTACGATGCAATCTTTCGCGAGCTTTTTGGGAGGGTTAAGAAAAGGAAATAGGTTCCTGGAGCTGGGCAAGCGACAAGCTTGTATTTTCCATCTGCTACCTGCTCAGCTGCGGGTCTACATCTTCCGGTTCATCTGGCCTTGGCACTGAGTAGGTTGATGAGCTTCTCGAGCGACGAGTACAGCCATTGCATCAAGAGATCAAAGAATTGCGGGAGCTAGTAGTATTTGAACTAAATTGTGGGAACTAGTAGAAGTATTTGAACTAAATTTGTGATCTGATTGAATTGAAGTGTGAAACAATATTTTGTATCTATATAAAATTTGAATTTTCGTCATTCAATTGAGTTATATCATACTATGATTTGAAAAAATAAATCCTAATATTAATTTATAAAAAAATTACAAATATTTAATAGAAAGTATTTTCGAATAGATGCTGAACAGCGAGCACGGCGGTGCTTGCAAAATGAAGTCAGGAAATGGAATTATTTTTGCGAGCACAAGAATGCTCGCGAAGTTGAATTTGCGACAACATTGAGGAAGTATTGCAAGCAAAAAATGCTTGCAACGGCCACCAGATTTTGCAAGCCATTTTGCGAGCACTAGTCAATGTGCTTGCAATTTTTCAGCATGTGCTTGCTAATGTTCTCGCAAATTTTACAACAAGCGAAATGGGTAGCACCCTTTCTACTCGCAAAGGCAAAATGACATTCTGCGAGCATATATCCTTAGTTGCAAATCAACGTTTTTTTTAGTGAAAATATAAGTTTTTATAGGAATATTATAAGGAAATTGCGATAAAATAACAGTTATAAATTTTTCTTTTCCATGCACATAATCAAATACTACTACTAAGTTCAATCACGGAGTAAATCATAAATCTTATGTACTATATAATCGATGATTAATAGAGACAATATATCACTCCATGATTATAGACCCTTTCCTAACAAAATTACCATTCTCTACCTCTAATTTTTGAAATCACAAATTCTAGGCAAGTTGTAGCCCACAAAAAAATGCCCCGAAGTTCAATAGACAAAATAAGACAGATTCTAATGTTAGCTACAAAACAAGATCTCGAAGTTATTAAGAAGGCAGTTTGATAGGATAAATACCCATCTATTTTGTTGTTATATGATAAAAACATAACTTAAAATAGATTTTATCATATTTTATTAAATTTTCGTCCCTACCAAACTAGTAGGAGTACTACTACTTCTTTAAGTATTAACTGAACAAGCCTCAACCAAATTGTATGTCCATAAACCCCTTTAGGCAACCAAATTTAACTAGAAAGTATGAATGTTTAGTACTCCCTCCGTCCCATAATAAAAGCATATTTTATTTGTTAATTAATATTGTATATTTATACCTTATCTCTAATAGAAACTTATTTTCTAACTGAAATTGGTAGAAATGCTAACTTAACTTATGTTTCTATTTTAATCATGTGTGTTATATGTGACTAAAAACATTGTTATTTACATGCAATGTACATTTGTTAAATAGAATAATAAAACAAAAGTTTCAACGAATACAGTCATTCATAAAATAACCAGGGCATTATCTTATTAAAACTCTATATCAATGGATGCTTAGATAAACGTACATTGACATCTGATAACATATAAAATCAAAGAAGGCTTTTTGCCCCAAGCATAAAAATTTACCCAAAATGATTTATGTGTATATTTGTCGGTTACTCCGTTTCTGTCAGTTGTACTTTTCGCATAAAATTAATTGTTCATGTGCTGTAATTAAAAAAGAATTGAAAATTTAAGGATATTAAGCATTAGCAAATTAAGTAAAAAGTGGCGGAATTGGAAATCAAAAGCTTAAGTGATAAGTTAAGAGTAACGTCTTGATTTCTATTTATTTCAGCTAACGGCGTGGCATTAATTTGTGCAAATTGAACCAGATAAATATGTTATATGTGTCAACTCTAGTTAATTGCTACATTATAAATTTGATTGAATTCTCAATCGTTTCATATTTTACAAAATTTATAACTTATGCATATGTCTCGTAAAATCAAAATAAAAAAGTGAAGCAGTAAATAAATTGGATTCAATTCACGCCATTTCAAACGTGGTATGAATATAATTGGATTTTCAATGAAATTTCATTTAATTCTTACTGCACTATGCTATTCTAGTTCAACGATCATGCTATCTAAAACAAACATATGGGCCAAGCTGAAACAGTGAAATCACTAAAATAGGATAAGTATATATTTATCTTTCATAAAGTGGTCGCTGGAAAATTTTCATGCTTGCTAAATATAAAAATTACTACTACTAGTTTATTTTTGGTCTTGCCACACACACGCACACACCCCTATATTCGATTAGGACAACACGGAAAAATATTTAGTGAAAGCATTTTCCTAGATTGCATTTTCCAAAAGAAGAAATGTAGGCTGCAATTCAAAATATGTGTATTAACAGTATAAGGAAAGGGAAAAAAATTCCTAGATTTATCTTTGTTGATTAAAATTCGAAAATGATTGAACATTTTAAAGTACATGATTCCCAGCCCCAGGTGATTTAAAAGCTCATACAATCTGGAAAAAGTGCAAAACCAAATAAGGGGGCTATTGGAAAAGATTAAAAAAAAAGTGTTTTAAATTAGAAAAGAGAAGCCAAATTTAGAAAAAAAATTACTAATTTTCATTACTATCAATATAACTCAATAACCAAGAACTTGGGCCTTTTGTAATTTGGGCTGAATGTATGGATCCATTTACAAAATTAAAGCTTGATAGAATACATTGGATACCTTTTTTTTAAAAAAAATACACTAGTTAAAAGAGTTGAAGGTTGAAACTTATTAAAGAAGATTAAAACATGAAAATAAGTAATTTCAAGATAAAACATATTGCTCCTAACATGTTTGAGATATCAAATTATGGAACATTCTTACTCCATATTTCAATATATTCTAATGGACTAAATATTTTTCATTTTGCATTTCAAACGTACTACACATATTCTTAAAATTGCATAGTTCTAGCTAGCCAAAGACATAACAAAAACACATTTTTAGTGGATTAAAAATCCTATAGTAATCGTTAATCTACATCATATGCACCTACAACACTAAAATCCATTCATGATTTCGACTCTATATATACAGGTAAGAATCCTATATTCATGGTCTAAGTTTTCCTTTTCATTTTCCAAGCTAAAGAGACATTAGAAATCTAGAAATCATTATATTATTGAAGAAAAAAGATGGAGTATTTGATTCACATTCAGAATATATATATTTGAAAATGTATAAATAGTATGTTCTTGTTGGTGGGGCAACAAATAGCTAAGGTTATTTTGTATGATTCTCAAACCACCAAACAAAAACTTATCTTTGAGTCCAACCAAATACCACAAGAAAATTAGCAAATTATAAAGACAAAGAAAAGGTGCAATACACTCACCACCAAATGCATACCACAAAAGCAAAAGCTTGGCTCCATCCAAAAAATAATGACAAATTAATAATAATAATAAAAAAAAGAAAACAAAATCACAGGGCTCAGATCAAATCCTTGAAAAAGAAGTAATTGGTCGAAAATATAAAAGACAAATTAAAGAAACAAAACCATCATCAAACTTGTTTCTTTTTTCTTTCTTCCCCTTTTATTTTCTTACAATGGAATTGAAGAATCATGACAAGATACATATTCTCGCTGACAAAACATTAGGCTTGCATCGGAAAATCGACAACATAATCAATGAGCACAGCTTCAACTTGTGCAGCCACTGCTCGAGCCATGGCCGCTACTGCATTGTAGCGGATAGCAGCCCGGACGAGAGAGCGAGGCTGATCGCCATAAGCGATTCTCTCAAAGAGCTCCACACCCTCATGCTTTCTCTAGAGGTAACCTACTATACTACCTCTTTATGTAAACAAACACCGCGCATTTTTCAACGTTTAAAATTTGTATGTAGAAAATGAGATCGAATCACAAGGCGCAAATGGATGAAGCATTAGGCCGGATCAAGGAGAGCAGAGAGGTGGTGAGGGAGAGAGCGAGGCGATGGTCGAAAGAGGAGAGGGAAAATGAGGGTGTTATTGCGGAGGTGATTGAATTTGTGGGAGATGGTGAAGAGAGTGATGGATTGTTGTGGGAAATGGATGGCAAGATTCAGGAGAAGAAGAGGAGTGTGAATGGAATCTATAGATTCTTGGTTGGAACAGCGAGATTCGGATTGGAATTTTCGGTTGTTTTTGCTACGATTTACATGAGTTTGGAGTTTGCTAGGAAGCACAAGAATGGAGGTATGGATGAATCAAGAATGCAGACACAATTCAATGGTGACACTGAGGTTCATTTAGATGTTTTGTGTGGGCGAGGCTGAGTTTTTTAGTGTGATAGTTTGTTTTGTTAAAAATGTGACACTAAATTTACTACTAACTCAAGATCCCTTGTTCTTAACTATACATGTTGTTCTAATGGAAACAGAAATTCAACTTTACTCTATAGTTTTCCTATTTTTTGCCACGAGTTGATAGTTTAAAATTTACAATAAATGGTTACTAGCTACGATTGATTTCTCCATAGTGGAATATAAATTTGGGACTAGTCTGTCTAATTTTTTGATCTATGAAATTTATCATAGAAATTATATTTTCTCCTGGGCTTTATTATGCATTGGGTATATTTTGGCCCAACTTCCTTATCCCTATTCTTTTTATATTTTTTTTTCATAAATTGTGAGTTTTTTTTTCAAGGGGATAAATGATGAAATTTTGTAAAATGTTCTAAACAATAAGTCGAATTCAAGTGTGTCAAATGACATGTTTCATTTTGTATCGAATATGAGTTTGGATTGAACTTTTGACCGTCCCATACATTTTGTGTTACATCTTCATACTAATGTGAAGTTAGATTTACTTATTCCATATTTCATAAATCAAAATTAGGATAGCAATAGGCAATAATCATGGACAAGCCAGAATTGGTACAAATTATTTGATGAAATTACCCTTGAATGTAAGGATGATATATGTACTTGCTACCGTATAAGGATTCAAAAAAATTAAGCACTACACGACTTGGGTAGGCCATTGATAATGCAACAACAATTTGCTATGTATAGTTAGTTGTACCTGGGAGAAAAAAGTAGGCATCCCTCACATCTCTCGTTGTCAGTGGTTGCGGCCGCCCCCACCAGTGGTGGCACTTGACGGAGAAATCACCCCGTACTGCCTAACTGTTGTACGTATCCCTGTGGTGATGAAGTCTTAGTTCCATGTTTCTACCTCTTCCAGGTTCCGAGGATCGGAAAATATTCCTCTGTGCAATTTCCCGAATGAAAAAAGGGATGACAAGAAAGGACTGAGGTTCACAAGTGCACTCTAGGAAGTTGTTTTTTGATCACCAGAAACTTCTCCTACACTTTCAGGTGATGCTTTTGCTGTCAGGGGCAAGTCCACGAGCACGGTTGGAGGGGCAAAATACATGTGCAGCGACATCATGCAGATAATGATTCCCAAAAAGAGCTGTGTGCATTGATTATGTAAGACGAAAGTGGGAAGCACCAGAGATTGAATGTACTACTACTCACCTGAAGAGTCGGTTTGAAATTGAAAATGTACACAGATACCAGCATTGTCAATAACATGGCCATCGACGTGGAATACACCTGTTGATAAGGAAGACAGATTCCATTCATTACTTCATGCCATACTAGAAGAAGAAGAAGAAAAAAAAGAATAAAAAATGATAATTTAGCCAAAAGTCATTACAGGAAGAAATTATATAGTGAAAAAGTGAAGCGACAGGCACCTTAACGATGTTATCTGCATACTTCATCAACCATGATACTAACAGCCCAGTCGAACCAAGATTTAACACTACCAGCCAAGTTGTTGCACTATATCCATTGAAAAGGCGTCGCCACCATGGACCATTCTCGAATCCACTTCTTAAATCATCAGTGGTAAGCTTGGCCATGTTGAACATTGCACCAAATCTGGGAGGGATTTGCTACATTGCATCAATAAATAAATACCCTTAACATGCTCCTAACTCAAGTCAATTCACAACAAATGAAGAAATAAAATGTAAATAAGAAACCCCCTTTCCCCTGTTCTCCGAGGAAAAATCATGGTATGTGGCCAGTTTACTAGGGCAGTTCATATTGAGTAATTATATTGATCTCATGTAAAGTAGAAACAGTGGTCCGTTAATACCAAAGAAGGAAACTCACGTGTATAATTGAATATTTTGCCAATATAAGCTGTCATTGTTCTTTTTCATCAAGAATTCTGTGTAAACACCGGCCAATGCAGAGAGACAAGCAGATAATATACCCAGCATGTATCCTTGAATTGGAGACGAGAAAAGCGACTCGCAAGAAGTTTCTCCACAACCTTTGACCTGTGTTGACATAAGAATAATGACTCAGATTAAAAGAACCAGAATGCACATTGGCCAGGACTAGTTAGAGTTACACGAAAAGCTATATGTGAGTGTGGACAATGGTCATAATCCAACTCTTAAACTGCTGTCTGTCAGTAATTACTGCAAAACAGCAGTTTTCACAATGATTATCTGGAGAACTCTTCAGTCTAATACAAAATTACAAACCAACACGAACAACTTATACCCTTAACAAGTTATTACAACAAAAATATTCCCACTGTATTTCATTTGTCATTGTGGTTTACATTAAACTAGAAGAGTAAGTAAATCCAAGCTGTACCTGGCTCGTGGTTGTTCCAATAGCCAATAGAACGATAGCCATCCACTGCAAATTAGAAAGCTTCCTCCTCAAAAACAGCCTAAAACCGGAAATAAAAAAGTATATGCCAATTGTAGAACATCAACATCTACATAAGAAAAAGCTGTGTGTAGCCTCTATATTAAATGAAGCAAAGTGTTCGGCTGTTCGCATAGTCAAAGTTCCAGTTACTGATAAGTGATATATATTGCCAACAAACAAGAACACACCTGAACAGTATTCCAGTCGTAACAATCTTTAAGTTTCCCATTATCTGATAAGTGGAGGTATCAACATAGGTCAATGTAGCAAACTGCACATTGTTGTGAATGAGGTATATGACAGAAGGAATTGGATACAACCGAACGCTTCTCCAGTCAGTCGTGATTTTAGGAGGAGTTGACGCCTGACATTCTCTCCACAGCATCATACTAGACACAATGAGCTGCATCCAAACAAAAACATGATACTAGCTAATAAACCACTAAAACTTCACAAATCAACACAGATACAATTATAGAAATTATTCTGATCTTCCAATCTCTTAATTTCTGTTAAACTTCCTCCCACCATTCAAAAGAAAGCATGCCTATCTCAAAATTAGGTAACCAATAAGATCGAAACAAGACAGATAGTTACACTGATCAGCTCCTTCAAGGCTAACACTTAGGCTTCTTTGACTTAATGAATAGGAAAAAAATCAAAAGATGGAGTAAAGTTTGAAGCTAAGAGGAGTAACCATAAATTTTGAAGAATGAATGCACTCACCTTAAAAACTTCAGCAAGAAAAGGCACGGTGGCATAGTCATACTTGTAAGCCCCGTTACTCTGAGATAATGTCGTCAATATTCCCTGCGAAATTCAACCAAAACGAAGAAACCCTCATTCCAAAATCACATTTTGGGGGCCAATTATGAAACAATACATTCACATATAAGCAAATTAAGTGTGTATTCTAAGTTTGAGCTGTAATCAGTAAGGGAGGGAGAGTGAACCTGGGAGCTTGTGAGAATGGTGAGGAATGAAGCGACGACGTACCAGTGCATCTTCTTCTCCCTCCACACTATGAAATTGCTCACTTGTACATCACGATTCAGAGCCGATTTGATCTCCACTGAAGAATTGTGATTGTACCCCTTTGATTTGAGACTACGGAAATAAACCCCTTTATTTTGTATAATTACGAATAAGCCACGATTTTAGTAACTCCCTTTTTCGTATTTTTATTTCGAAAATCCTCAAGAAGATATTTCTCTCACTCTTGAGTCTCCGTCCATGAAATATTGTCCATAATTGCTATTTTGGTTCCTTCACAAAATAATATTCAGATATACTTTTTACCATTTTTGATAATTGGAATTCATTTTCTGTAACTCACTACACTCACATTTTACCATAAAACCAATACTATATAACGTGGAACTTTCCATTAATTTTTTCAACTCATTTTCTTTCACGCATTTTAAAACTCAGACCAATTCAAAGTGGAACTTTATATCGTGGACGACGAGAGTAGAAGGAGTACATAAATGACTAATTTTTTTTTGTTAATTACTAAGGATATATAGACCAACCCAGTGACTCTTCCCCACTCTGATTTTGATTAAAGATAGACGAATCACATGTCACTCCACCACACCCTTTGGTAGGCCTGCTTATTCGGCCGGTTCCGGTTCTAACTGGACCGGTTGACCGGTTAACCGATTTCAAATTTTCATAAATCCTAGAATCAGAACCGGGACTAGAACCGGCCGGTTCTGGTTTGAAACCAGAACCGATGTATAATTTTAATCCGAATTTATTTTATAATTTTAAATAATTCAATACTAATAAAATATCAAAACATTTAAAAATTTAACAAATAATACCTAAAAGTTCAAATAAATAACAAAAAATTGCAAACCAACAATACAATAATATTCATAAATGGGTAAGAGAATACTAAGTGTAGTAGGTTGGATTAGTTTATGTTGGCAATTCTTTTATAAAATAAGGACTTTTAAAATTTAACATTTTTATAAAAGGAATTTTAAAATTGAATTCCATTTCTTTTTTTTCTAAATAAATATTCAATAGAATTTCCAATACTAATTGTCTTGTTATGAAGTTATATTTCTATCATATGAAATGATATTATATTTTTATAGTTCTCTTGGAAATTAAAAACAAATTTATGATGTTCTAATCATAGTAGTTAGTTCATAAAAAACGGATTGGGGAAATAATTATAGATTCAAAGCATCACGGCTTAAATATTTTAAATACTTCATAAAAAAGATCTTGCAAATTTAACTTTGTTTAAATCTTAAAATCACTCAATGTTCCAAACTATTTGATTTCAATTCAATATTAATTCAATTAAGTTAGATTTATTAGTATACTAAATTATTAAAAAAATTGAATTGTAATCCGGTCCCGGTTAGAAACCAGAACCAACCGGTTCCTAATCGGTTTTACAAAAAAGTTGGAACCGGTCTGGTTCCCGATTTCTCAATTAACCGATCGGTTCTGGTTTCGGTTCCGGTTAATCGAGAACGGAGAACCGTTGGGTTCATAAATGACTAATTTTATTTTTAAGATAAAATTTTGGAGTAGTATTAATAAAATTGTGGAGTAGTACTAATATATGACTATTTAGCTTCAACTCATTTATATACTATGGCAAAATAACACTATGAACTATCCAAGACGTGGATTTCTCCTCGTCGCAAAAAAATAAAATTGAGCTTGCGATAAAAGTGGCATGATTGACCTTACGCATATAGAAGGAAACATGTTGCAGATTGTTGGGAATCAAAAAAAAAAAATCATTGGAAAAAAATTCCAAGAATTTCTTTTTCCAACTCAAATCCATCCAAGAGAAGAAAGATTTTCTCTTGGATCCATCTTTTTCACAATTAATCATCAAATTTCTGTATCAAGATTGTTGCATGCCAAATTCATCAAACTTCATGTTTTGCTTTTAAATTGAAATTTTGATTTGAAGAAATGGAGCAATTCCGACAAATAGGAGAGGTTGTGGGAAGCTTGAACGCATTAATGGTGTTCCAAAACAACCTCTGCAATCGCAAGCAATGCTGTCTCCTGGTAGACATGCTCTCCCACGCCTACACAACGATTGCAGAGATGATGAAAACCAACCTCAAATACAAGGAGAGGAATTCGAAATGGAAGATAATGGAGCAGCCATTGAAGGAGCTTTTGAGAGTATACAAGGAAGGCGAATCCTACATCAAGATGTGCCTCGACACCAAGGATTTCTGGGCCAAATCCATCACACTGTATCACAACTCCGACTGCGTCCATCTCCACATTCACAACCTCCTCTCCTGCCTCCCCGCCGCCCTCGAGTCCATCGAATTGGCCGGACAGATCGCCGGCAACGATCAAGAAGATAGGCAGCGGAAGAAAACTGTCTACGCTTTTAAATACAACCGAGGCTTGAATGATCTGAGGATCTTTCAGTTGATGTTCGGACATAGCTATTTAGTGTCTCATGATTTTTGCACTAGAATGGAGTCTGTCTTTGCCGAGGATAGGCTGTATATTCTCAAGAATGTTCGGGAGCGAAGCTCGCCCTTGAAGATCTCTGATGCCCTGCTTCCCAGCGCGATCCTCGTGAACTCCAAGGACTACAGGGTTCGGAGGAGGATCGGGGCCGGGAAGCAGTTCAAGGAGATTCAGTGGCTTGGGGAGAGCTTCGCTCTGCGCCATTTCCACGCGGAGGCCGGGGCTTTGGAGAAGGAGGTCGCGGCCGATATCGGCCTCTCCCATCCCAACATAATGCACACTCTTTGTGGCTTCTTTGATGAGGGCAAGAAGGAGTGTTTCTTGGTTATGGAGTTGATGCATAAGGACCTCTCCACTTATATCAAGGAGCTTTGTGGGGCCAAGAAACGGGTCGTCCCGTTTTCTATTCCTGTAGCCGTTGATTTGATGTTGCAGGTAGCGAGAGGGATGGAGTATCTCCACTCGAGAAAAATCCCTCATGGAGAGCTCAATCCCTCCAACATCCTGATCAGGACGGAAGGGGTCATCCAGGCCAAGATTGCAGGTTTTGGCCTGGATGCATCTGTCCGCAGGCTCACTCAGAGTGAGCCTGCGGATTCAGAGCAACTGTCGTATATCTGGCATGCACCCGAGGTTTTAGGTCAGGAGACGACGACTGAGGGGAGTAGTGTTGAGAAATGCGATGTGTATAGTTTCGGGATGGTGTGTTTCGAGATGTTGACCGGGAAGGTGCCCTTCGAGGATGCTCATCTTCAAGGGGATAAGATGAGCAGGAACATTAGGGCCGGGGAGAGGCCGTTGTTCCCGTCTCATACGCCAAAGTTCTTGACGAATCTGATCAAGAAATGTTGGCATACTGAGCCGGGACAGAGGCCTAGTTTCTCGTCGATATGTAGGATGATGCGCTATACGAAGCGTTTCTTGGCTATGAATCCCGAGTATGGGCAGCAGGAGGAGGCGGCGCCTCTGCCTCCGTTGGACTTCAGTGAGGTCGAGACGGCCTTCGTGGCAAGGTTTGCGGCTGAGGATAAGCAGCATATGGTGTGGCAGATACCGTATGAGATTTTTGGTTACAGGGTTGCGGAGAGGGCGAGGGAGACCTCGGAGTCTGGTAGCGATGGGGTCGAAGAGGCGGCTGCGTTGGAGGTGGAAGAGAGGAAAATGAGGCCAGTGCCTTCCATGGACAATGTGGCTACCAAACTCTCAACATTAAGCAAGTCTTTGGATATTAAAAAGAAGATTGCAGGTTTGATATGAACAAATTAAAGCATTTTTTTAATCTGATTATAGTGTAATTGATGATATTATTATTATAATTGGTTTGGTGACAGGAACGGCGACGGCGAGGGCGAGAATGGTGAAGCCACCGCAGTCACCGGTAGGGCGGCCGGTGAGGATGAATTCAGATAGCAAACTTGTTACAAGAACGAGAAGTCGGACTAGTCCTAGGACGGATCAAGAGGGCTAATATCATCACAATGGGCAGCTACCTATCTACACATTGTAATTTAGCAAGAAATACTATGATTTGTATAATTCTAATATTGTATCATATACTGTATTAAGATTTGTGACAGTCTAAATTTACCAACGGTATGAATCGAACATGCATAGTACCGTTTATTATCTTTACCAACATCTAAGTATTATACATATTTTTTATTTTTATTTTTTAATCTAATTTTAGTTGTGTGTTTTCTGATTTCATTTCGGGTCACTTCTTACAGTTTTGACAGAATCTTATTCACTCAATAAAGCTTACGGAAAACCGAATTGATTGTGACTTTTGTATATTTGAATTAATTTTATTTTGAATAATAAATTGCAAATGGCACCAAATAAACATGTTTGATGCCTCCAATCAATAGTGACCCCTTTTTTGGTTTTGCATGACAAAATATTCATTTTATCCATTACTACTACTAATACTACTATTTATTATTCAAGCCATCGTTGTTTTATTCTACAATTATACAACGAATATGGACATGTATTTGCAGAGGACAAATAAAATTTCAGATTTTATTTAGCTTTTTTTTTCATTCTTGTTCTTGAGTATAAAATATCGATAAAAAATTAGTGGAATACGAGTTGAAGTTCCTTGCATAATAATTTGAATTTTCCTATATCAAAGATAATAGTACTATGCGATAGGTTCGATTAGAATTATTAGTAGTAATATTTAGACACCGACTATAAAGTCCTTTTCTTTTAGGTACCAAATTCGGCAATCGTTTGAAATTTTCTATTTATATTTGCGGCGCTGCCTTTTCATTTTTTGTCTAATAAAAGGTTATTGCATGAATCCATAACAATAAAAATATGTACTTTGTGGTTACAAATGATTAATCGTATCTCCCTATTTCAGACAGGAATTTATATTTAAAACTTGAACTTCAATCTTATTTTTCTTATCTTTTGGTGTAATTTTGTTTGGTATATTCCAATTAACTTTGGTCAATTTTGAACACCACGACACGTGTTTAATTCGTTATATTCATTATTTCAAAAGAGCAAAGTCCAAAAGAAAATAATAAACGGGGTGGGAGTGGGAATCGAAGCCACATCATTCGTTTCGTCACTAATTATTTCAATTTTTTAGAATCAATTTTTTTTAGAAGATTTTTGTATAGATTTGGCAGCACATTAATGGCGGCTAATGAATTATTATATTCCTTCTATTTCATATGAATATGCTTCATTTTTAGTCAATTTTTAGTCCGTTTTATAGGAATGTGCATTTTTTAATTTTAAAAATTCTTTTTTCTTGGTATCATTCTTTATTCATATTCTCTCCGTTTCTTAAAAATATATATGTTTTATTTTCAAAACTAGAAAATACATACTTTTATAAAATAAATTAAAAGGAATGAATGCATACTCTTGTGGAATAAAAGAAAATAATACTTAATTTAAATAAAACAAATTTACAACTCAATTCAACTTTAGTTAAAATAAATTATAACTTGATTCATTCAACCTATTAGTACTAGTATGTAATGCTAGTAGAAAAAACAGTATCTAACATAAATAATTGTTTGATTTTGTAGGAGTGCGTGGAAGGTGATAAATGTTATATCAATAGAAAGTTAGAAACCGATAATATAATTTAATAAACTATTTATTTAAATAAAATTAGTAGTTAAATTAAACTGATCAATGTAAAATCAATAAAATATTATTTGAATGAAATCATAATTAAGCGGCTAAGCGTTAGAGCTTAACTAGACAAAATTGAATATTATAGCCTCTGAATATATTTTCAGTTTCACTATTTAATCGGATGGATGCGGTTTGAATGATGCAACGTTGCATTTTATGGCACAACAGTCTCTAGACTCACTAGTGTGTTCCAACCACGACAGAAGATCCAATCCCCTACTAATTACCCATGTTCCTTTTATTGATATGGAAATTGATAATTTTATATTAGTAATCTGGTTAATTTGATGAGAAATATAAATTATATTTTATCGTTAATTCGTAATTACAGTAACTAACTAATTATTTTAAAATTTATATTAGTTATTTGATCATAAAATAAGGGCTCAAATCCTCGTAGCGGGAGACCCTCTAGGATGAGACACCTGCAATAGCATCCCCTCCTGGCGGGATGGGACAGCACCCCAACAGGATGACCGTTGTGGATTCTCTGAGTATTTACCTGGAATTTTAGTTAGTATCTGCATAAATGAAAATTACGTTGACAAGATGTTTAATTAAGACTGAACTATATAAAGTTATGATGACAACAAAATTAAGAATGAAATGTCCGTTGCTAATGGTAGACAAGTTACGGTCAATTTAGTTATTAGTGTGATTTAATCGATGAGGCGTTTTCTATCTAATAAAATGATTGATGGTTAACTAAAACCACAAAGCAAATTTGAAAAAAAATAGTTACTACACAATAGGTATGACAGTTCTACATAGAAAATATATGTTGATCTGCTTGAATTACTATTTTGCCCCTGATTTCCTAAGAGAACAAATGTAATTATTGCAAATATAGGGCAGTGATAAAATGCAAACCTATATATTGAAATGAACAAAAGTCTAAATTTTGCATTATATTTCTTGCTAAGATGGACTATAGATCCACTTATCTCTTGTGCCAACTTATAATCAATGAAAGAAGATATGCTAATTAATTACTGATGTTGAAGATGGCGTTGGTTGATATTTAGACATTTTCAAGAGAAGGACCATTCCAATTGATTTTTTTATTTTCATATTTTATGCATGTGTAAGATAACTCACTCGTCCTTGTATGTAAACTACAAAAAATTATACTAGTATTTATTTTGTGAGTTTGGACCATAAACTTGCTTTTCACAATAAGAGTCATTACTTCCTATTTATCCAATACACCTAAAAAGGAAAACAAAAATAGATGAGGTTTCACTAAATACAGATAGCATAGTAGTTATAGGGTTCAATCTAATTCTAAGATTTCGAGGGTTCAGAAAAAAAAATGCAAAAAAATATGAGTTTGTTTTTATATTGCATAAATTATTAGTGGGATCGCGATTAAATTAACAAAATTTATCTAATTCAAAACCCCTTTTATAAATATAATATACATAATGATGCCAATATTATTAGAATATAAAACAGTGGTGTACTACTATTAAAGTGCCAACATTATGCTTTTTTATGAGCTTCTCATACTTATTTTTCAAGCTCTTCCGAAGTAAGAATCCATTTATCCAACTTTACTGGGAAATTATTAGTATTTCAATAATTGATAAAAAAAAGTGAAGTTTAAAAGGTTGTATTATGATATCCGGAAATTCCCAATTACAAAATTTATAACTGAAATAGGCACACGTCACGCATTACATTACATTACATTACATTCATTTCGGAATAAATGCATATGGATATGGAAATAGTTGTTTTTAATTCAAAGTCATATTTATGATGTTCACAACTAGTAAATAAGATGAACGTATGCCACATTTATTCAAATTTACGTACGTGTAATATAGTTATGCATGTCGGCATGCAAATCTAAAACAAAATTTAATATCCACATATTATAAATAAATATAATTAATCAGATGCAGCTTCAACTAAGAGATATCATTGACAAATAGATAATACATTGGACCACCTCCTTATCTTTATTTCAAATCCAATTAAATGTATCATGGAAAATGTTCCTATTTTCGATGTTGAAAGTTTGGGGACCATTATAATAATCCCATAATATATAACCTCTAATTTAGACTAGTAAACAAAATAAAAACATAAAAGGATAAACTGCCTAAAAAACCAATGAATTTTAATTTGGTTGAATTTTGGTTCCTCTTGCAACATTAAAAATCCGAAATAGAAACCAATAAATTTTTTCTTAATTTTATTATTTTTCAATAGTTTGTTCAATGGATTATAAAATTTATGGAGTGAAGAGGCATAAGTTTTGGAGTTAAGGACTATACAGCAAGATAGCAACAGCTCATAATTAATGCAAATTAAGACCCGTTTATTATCTATATTAATTTCTGGTTGACCCCGTACTTTCTTTTATTTCCAAACAAGCCCCATCATGCACCAAACCTCCATTATAAAAATGCGATTATATTTTTATGTAATTATCGTTATTATTAAAATATGAGACCACTTGTTTTTCGAGGAAGATTTTTATGATTAGTTAATCACCTATATTAAGCTAAATTAAGCAATTTCCACAATCTTACCCAGTTTAATACAGTGCAATTATTGATTCTTTAACTATTTTACTACTCCTCTCATTGATAAAAAATAAAATGGGGCATAACAAAGCATGTTGTCTATCATTAAATAAATGGGGCATAACAAAGTTATCATTATTATCAAGAAAAATGGAGCCACAACAGTAGATAAAATCTGCCCCGGAAAAAGCACCAAAAACTTTCAAATTTCCAAATTAAATTTTTTATTTAAAATATAGCAACCATTTCCATAAATACAGAATTACAGATAGAAGTGCTGACATTCCTACTTCAAATTTGTTCATTCACTGTTTCAAAATTTATCATACAATAGATATTTTTTCTTAATGTAGTTTAAAACCCTTAAAAATATTTAAAGAGCAATTAATCTTTTATTCTAGATAATAAAAGAAAACGATAATACTTTAATAGGAAAGTTGTACTCCACTACTTGAATCGAATAAGAAATGAGTATATATGGTACTCCCTCCGTTCTATAGTAATAGAGTCATTTTATCATTTTGGTACGTTGCATGGTAATAGAGTCATTTTACTTTTTAGTAAAAATCAACACATTTTCCACACCCACTTTACTCTCTCTTATTTTTTTCTCTCTTCATCTCTCTACCTTTTTAATTTTCCACTTTAGAGCATCCGCAGCGGTAACGGACGTCATCCTTGCCGCTGGAAAGGACGCCGCTGCTCACCAATGCACGTTGTTCGTCCTTGACAGCGGCAGGGCGGTGCTCTTAAATAAGAGCACGTCTGTGCTGCTAAGCAGACTTACGTGGCGGGTTGTGATTGGCCAACGACATAGATTTTGTTGTTTTTTTTTTAAAAAAAATTTTGAAATTAATTAAAAAAATCGTTTTTAAATAAAATAAATAAATTTCCACTTCCTAATAAATTATATCTGTTTTCTACACATTTTTAATTTATTTTTCAATTTTCCCAATGATACGGGGTCTCCGAAGAACATTGGGGATAGAGGACTAGTCTTTCACGAGGGTATTTTTTAGTCTTTAATTATGTAATTTTTAATTTGTAGGATTTTAATTATGTATTTTTATTTTTTAGGATTTTAATTATGTAGTTTTTATTTTTTAGGAATTAAATATGTAATTTTTATATTTTAATGTATTTTTATATTGTAGAAATGTTTTTAGCAATTGAAGTATTTAAGTTGAATAATAGAATGGTGAGACCCTTGAGCTTGTCCTTGCGAAAGAGCATGAATGTGGGTGTTATGTTCTTGGCTAAGGACAAGGAGTAAAAGTGGATCCGGGCCCATCTTCATGCTCTTATTTAAGAGCACGGATAGGGATGCTCTTATTCTTTCTTTACTTAACTCACCTAATATAATTTTTCTTAATTTTCGTATCGAATAGAAACACTTTCATTACTATGGAACGAAGGGAGTATGTAACTTAATACTGTGATTTGTCGGTCCAACCAAGTACAAAAGCATGTCATGACTGCCTATATCAGATAATATTGTTTACCAAATTCTAAGTTACATTATTTTACTACTACTTTTACTGGTTAATCACACTACTTTTACTGGTGTATATCTCAGCACTACAATTAGTTATGGACTTTTTGATATAATTACAGCACGTGAAATTGTGAAAATAATAGTATAATTGAACCAACTTTGATGAAAAAAATAAAATATTATAATTGCAAACATATCCTGAACTCAATGGTGGGCTTGTGGGATATAGAAAGTGTAAATAGACTGCAATTGAATGATTTTGACCATCGATTACTTAAATTGGACTTATAAACTGAAATTAGTACGATTTACGAGGAAAAGAATTTTAAATACAAATTTAAAGACTAGTGAAAGTAGTGAGCTTCTCCACCTAAATTACGATAAAAATTGAATAGTCATTCCATTTCATAAAAATAGCATAATCAGTTAATCACACAAATTTTCATTGTACAATACTCCATCCGTCTTATCCGACGGTAATTATCACACTTTATTTTTATCATAAATGATAAGTGAGTCTCACATTCCACTAATTCACCTCACTTATATTTTATTATAAAATCAATATTAAAAAAATAGATCATACATTCCAGTAATTTTTCTATTCAACTTTTCTGTACATTTACCAACACTAAAAATGACAATTATTATAGAACGGATGGAGTAGTATATAAACAAAAAGTTATAGGTCACTCGATTAGAGAGAAACCTTTGCCAAAAATAAAAGGGAAATTGGTCTCTAAAATCATGAAATTTACCTAAAATTTGGTATTTCCCATAAACTTTGAAATTGGTATATAATATCACGAACTTTGCATTTTGTTTGGTATTTCCCAAACTCACTCAAATAAGATGTTTTCATCAAAATCTTATTTAACGTAGGCAACCGTGATATGTTTTATAATATTTTGAACCACTTTTTAAGTTCATAACATGTAGGATAAAAAGTTACGTTGAAAATCACGTTGATTTAATTGTGTGAAGTATGATGAAAAAGCCTCGTAAGTTAGTCAAATATAGTAATAGATATGCCGTGGGAAATACCAAACAAAATGCAAAGTTCGTGATATTATATACCAATTTCAAAGTTCATGGGAAATACCAAATTTTAGACAAAGTTCATGATTTTAGAGACCAATTTCCCAAAATAAAATAACCTTTTATATATTGGATAGATCAAAACATGTTTATTTAATTATTTAATATTTTAATGAGTGAGTTATGAATCTGAGATGCCAGCAGTGTCTCTCTCTCCCACTCGTCAATGAAAAAGTATCTTCCATTAGATCGACACCCATATTTTTCTCCAATTCTTGTTGTCTCATTCTGTCATTAGCCGAATTCCTTCATAAAAATCCAATCTTTTTCCTCTATAAAAACCCACTCTCTCTCTCCTACTCTCTATCGCACTGACACTCTCTAAATTAGTGTGACCAGTGACCACCACTTTCATCTAAACCGTTATTGCATCAAAGTACTCGCTTCCCTTTTCTTCCTTCTTCTGCTCTCTCTCTGATCTATGCTTCCCTCTCAATATTTGGTCGGTGGGAGTTCGCTTTGTAGGTGGGTTTTGCTTCTCTGCCGTGATTCTAGTTTTTTTTTTCTATTTCTTTGCTGGAATACAAATAAAATGATGAATTTTTCTTTTTTCTTGATGAAAGTCACTTTCTTGAAGTTTGCTTTTTTTGAGTTTTGATGGAGGAAAAATGGGATTTTTTTCATTTTATTAACATGATGAACTCTCAAGTTTCGGTTTTTCTTTGACTTTATTTTCATGCATTAAATTTAGATGTGACATAGAAGCTTTCCTAGATTTTGAATCTGAATTTTCTTTATCTGGAAATAATAGTCTGTTAGTTTTGTTATTATTTTACCATATATAATTGTGCTAGCTAGCATTTATCCTCACCAAAAAGAAATACGGATCTTGCTTTTATGCTACACTTTAATTTCTTATGTTTTTCTTTTTCCTCTTTCAGTTGACCAGCGTCTAACTTGAACACCTTTTCGCCTAATAAAGCTATATATCTCTTGCACTTCAATGATTGACAATTTGTTTCTGAATTTAATTTACAGGTAGATTTAGGCTTATTAGTGTCCTTTTTCAAGATCACAACTTGTTACTTAGCTTTGTTCTTGTTCAAGATCATGATTTTGTGATGAAAAATTGCAGCTTTGTTGATTGAATTGGTGAAGATGCTGGAGAAAATGGAGGACAGATTTGATCCAGAGGCAGTGATTGAGGAATTCGAGTCGTTGTCGAGAGACGCGGGGAGGGTTCAGAGGGAAACTCTGCGGAAAATCTTGGATGAAAATGGTGGAACAGAGTATTTGCAGAGATGGGGTCTCAATGGGAGAACTGATTCTCGTAGCTTCAAGGATTGTGTTCCCATTGTCTCCCACAGTGACTTGGAGCCTTACATTCAGCGAATCGCGGACGGAAACAGCCCCTGCTGCCTCACCGGAAAGCCAATCACCACCATCTCCTTGAGGTGGAGCCTTCAATTCATAAACTTTATTTTACTATTGAAAGAAAATGGTTTTGAATTGGCTTGCAAATGATGTTGTTGCAGTTCTGGTACCACTCAAGGGAAGCCTAAGCTTGTGCCTTTCAACGACGAATTGATGGAGAGCACGATGCAGATATGCAAGACGTCGTTTGCATATAGGAATAGGTAACAATCAAGTTAATGTGTAGAAGTTTTTATATAGTTATGGTTAATCATCCTTCCCTTGCATTGATGAAGTCTTGAGTATAGTAATGCTGTTGTAGTTGTGTTGTTTGTGAGGAGTGTATTGAGATGATTAGTGTTTTATAGTGTGGAACGGTTTTGGTGTTTTAGGGAGTATCCGATTGGGAACGGGAAGGCGTTGCAGTTCATCTATGGCAGCAAGCAATTCAAGACGAAAGGCGGGCTAGCTGCTGGAACGGCCACGACCAACGTGTACCGAAATGCACATTTCAAGAGAATGATGAGGACGATGCAGACGCCATGCTGCAGCCCGGATGAAGTCATATTCGGACCAGATTTCCACCAGTCGTTGTACTGTCATCTTCTATGCGGACTGATCTTCAGAGACGAGGTCCAGGTGGTCTCGTCCACGTTCGCGCACAGCATAGTCCACGCTTTCAGGACCTTTGAACAAGTCTGGGAAGAACTCGTGACTGATATCCGCGAAGGGACCTTGAGCAGCCGGATTACTGTCCCAACAATCCGAGCAGCTATGTCAAAGCTGCTCGAGCCAGATCCTGATCTAGCGGATACCATTTACAGCAAGATCTCGGGGCTAAGCAATTGGTACGGCCTAATCCAAGAGCTATTTCCTAGCACTAAGTACATATATGGGATCATGACCGGATCCATGGAGCCGTATCTGAAAAAATTGAGGCATTATGCCGGTGAGCTACCTTTGTTGAGCGCAGATTACGGATCCTCAGAGGGATGGATTGGTGCAAATGTCAACCCCAAGCTCACTCCAGAGGTGGCCACATTTGCTGTGCTTCCTAATATTGGCTACTTCGAGTTCATCCCTTTGAGAGAGGATCTAAACAGCCAAGGCCAAGAGGCGAAGCCCGTAGGGCTCACCGATGTCAAGATAGGCGAGGAGTATGAAATCTTAGTCACCAATTTTGCAGGTACACAAACATTCATTCAAATTAATTATGCAATTCAATTCTTGAAACCGTGCTTGCTTCTCGTCTCATATCGTTGTATACTCGTATTATGTGTATGTTTGCTAATACTTAGCCACTAATTGAGCTCTTTGACTTCTTGATACTACTGGTTTCAATGCTTAGGCATGTGGTTGTTGGAAATTTGGACATTGTATTTATAAGTTTCTGCAGGTTTAGCTGTTTCCTCTATTCTGAAATCATTGAATTAATTTGATTTAGATATTATTTTGTGTCACGTGATATAACCAGCTGGATAAGTTAGGCCTCAGAAACAGTACTTATTTCATAAATGATGCTGAATTTGCATTTCCATCTGATGACTATTTTTGTTTTCTGACAATATAAACATATTTAAGCTATTTCTTCCAAGTTTTCGGCTTCAGTTACTCCGAGTCAAGACCGCTTTAATTGTGTTTAAATTAAAATGTACTGTTAAGCAATGTTCATGTTAGGACTTTTTTTGAACTACTAATAGAGAAAAAAATGTTGTGATGCATAGTCGTTAGTGTATCTAGTCGATGCCTGAACGCGTTCCTGCCTCGATGGTTGCTACAGTTGATGTCTTGAAGCGTTGTGGGCTGCTGTCAGCCAGTTCAAAACGCCGCGGTGCGTGGGGCCCACGAACAACACCGTGCTGCAGATCCTGTCTGTGAATGCTAGCAGGAGCTACTTCAGCACTGCGTATTAGTTTTGTTGGGGGTAAAGATTGTTGTTTTGGTTGGTTTGTGTAGCATAAATTTTATTGTTGTAGGGAATGTACTAATATGAACACTTACAAGTTTAATTGTATGATATCAACTGTTGTAGTCCTAGCTCTTCCCTTTAGAATAAGCTTTAATTTCTAGTAGCTCAGTAGATTAACTTGATTGGTAAGACGCACTTTGTTATCCTAATGGATAAATTAACCAAAGTGTTAATTATAATTATCACACGTTGGAAATCAGAAGTTTATTAAAGAGGTACTCCATTTAGTAAGATGAGTCGAACACGAGTTTTAAGAAATGTAAAGAAAAGTTATTTGAATAAGATAATAGAGTCTTCATTATGTATAAATAAAATATGAGTGAAATAAGTTAATAAATATAAAACCTCTTTATTATTTATGATAAAAATAAAATATGACTCATTTTTTAAGACAAATAGAAATGGCAAAATAAAATATGGATGGAAGGGAATACTACTATAAAAAAAAAAAAAAATTACTCCTCTTAGTTGTCCAATCAAAGACAAATTTGGATGTGAAATTTAAAGCACATATTGGATGTAGGTGCGCCATTTCTCAGTGGGTTTTCAAAGTGGAGAGGCCTAATTTCAAATGTAAGATATTTTGTGGCTGATAAATAATTATATTAATCCTTTTATACGGAAATGATTCATTTCTTTTGTCTCCATTTTTAAAAATAAAATCACTGTTTTATTTTAACTCCTACTTTAAATATATGAATTTTCAGCACCGGGATCATCAATTCTTCAAGTAGTCATATGTTTTGTTTATAATAAAATGAATAGAAATATAAAGTTGACGTTGCAATGAATTCGAACTCGAAATCTTTGACCTCAAACATTAACCACTTTAGTCTCTTCCACTAAATCAACTCACGCACACACACAATTCATATTAGTTCATCAAAAACGTGTTAATTTTTATTTAGAATATTTCAGTCTCACAATTCATATTAGTTCATCTTAATTTTTTTAATTTTTATTTCAGCCTCACCAATTTTATTGATTTACTACGGCAAATAGCGATGGGTCCAAAAGGCTTACATCGCTAAAATTTTATGGCCTAAATTAGCCCAATATAAACCTAAATCAGAATCTCAAATGATTTGGAATCCTAATAAAATGATCAACATTATCCGAGCAGATTATTTGTATTTCCAAAAAAAATGTAGTCAATTAAAATATGGAAAACTGGTGTTGGTTTCTTTTGCACGGTTTGTTTAAAACACCATAAAAAAAGACTTTTTCTTTTGCCCGCACGGACTAGCTCAGTTGTCTCCAAAAGTGGAGATCTGTAACAATAAAAAAAGACTTTTCAGGTTTGATTTTCTCCGGTGTTTCTAGAAAAAACAGGCTATCATCTCACTTGGGTTGTATTGTTTGCCTACTTTGATAATTGTTGGAATTGTGAAATCTTAGTTTTATGGAAAAATAGCTATTTAAAAAAACATTAAACCAAAAAAACACATTAATATATATCAGCCATTTATAAATTAGAGTATTCGGAGTTAATTATCAACAAGTTCGGTGTTTATATTGTTAGTGGTTACTACTTACTAAATTAAATACTCGATGTCCTCTACATATTCACCAATTATAATAGGTATATTATATGCTAAAATATTGACGAGTTCTTTCAAAAATACAATGGGGTGAGAACCAAAAATTAGAGTATATTAGAATTATGATTATGAGATCGGGAACTCCATCAATTAATCGTAACAAAACATTTAAAACATGATTTTTATAGCAGAGGATTTGGCCCTCCACTAGCCAGGCGTGACACAATTATTTTTGCTAAGTCAAGTCAACAATTTTGATAATGGAATTAATCTATAGTTTATAATCATTGTATATACTATTCATAATTAACAATATCCCACCCACCAACACACTAGAACTCCATTTTTTAAGGAATAACCTCACTGTTTGGCATCATGTCTTGATCAGAACAATTATAAATATAGATAAACCATTTTAGTTACGTTGCATAATCATTGACTTTTTCAATTAAATTGTAAAATTAGATCATACAATAAATATATCCCTAGATTCTTGTCATCATTTGATTATGTAGGTTGATGGAACAGCTACAAGTCGTATATGCTCTAGTTAGTAGGTAAAATAACAGCTATATAAATACTCGTTCTGTCCCATTAGAAATGCAACGTTTTCCTTTTTGGGTTGTCCCACTAAAAATGAAACGTTATAAATATACATAAATTATACCCCCTCCGCCCCATTAGAAATGAAACGTTTTCCTTTTTAGTTTGTCCCATAAAAAAAGAAATGTTTCCTAAAATGAAAACATCTCAATGTAGCAAGTATACCCATAGCTATGCTACTCATTCGTCTATGATCAGTGACAGATGTACATTAGTTCCACAAGGGGCAAATGCCCCTCCTCAAAAAAATTCATTTGTGCTATTTTGAGCATTATTTGTAAATTTTTTTGGAAATACCCTTATATATGCCCCTTCTTAGATCCTTAAAATGCCTTTATCTATATGATTGCCCCAGATATATAAAATTTCTGGATCCGTCCCTGTCTATGATGGCTAACTTCCAAGATGATTTGTTAGCCCACTAACTAAAGAAAATACTCCCTCCCTCCTCTAAAGATAGAAACTCTTTCTTTTTTAGTCCGTCTTCTAAAAATAGAAACTCTTTCTTTTTTGGTCCGTCTCCTAAAAATAAATCTGTCTATTTAAGGAAATTTCTTTCTCCCTATTCTCTAATGAGTTAGATGAACTAAGTTTCTGCATATTCTAACCAAAGTGGGAGTGGAACGATGTTTGTACGGTGTGTTATTAGTAGTATGTGTACAGTATTTTAACATAAGAGTGCCTTTTTTTTGCACTAATGCAAGTTTAAAACGCAAAATATACCCACTTGGTTTTAGGACAATCAGGTCGAAAAATGCTCTAACATAGTATTGGTTGTGTGATAAGACATGTTTAGTGCTTTGGTTAGAGGTCGAATTTCTTTGTTGGAAGTAAAGAAAATCTCTCAAATGCATAATGTGTTCCCTATATTCGTCTACTTGGAGAAAAACTTCAGTCGCCAAAAAACTTCAGTCGCCAGCTCTTTGTCGTGTACACCCAAGCTGGAGATGCTGAACTCGTATTTGTGAAAGTCATTATGGCAAGTCATCCATAGACAAGAAACACGTCAGATTCAAGTCATGACCGAAAAATCCCGAATTGAAATTTGAAAAGGCCATGACATTTGCGATTATTTTTAATGTGTAACTTAGTGATTTTAGCGGCTAGTTGCCCTTTTTTATACCTCAAAATTTAATTTCTATTACTTTATTATCTAACTTATTTTACTCTTTTTTAATTATATGTTTTTTTCTTATTTAATTTTCGATCACTTTTGACTTCTTTTTTTAATTCAAAAAAAGCATCTCGATTATAATGAAAAAGGTGAATATAATTTGGGGTATGATTATTTATTACCACATGCACAACTCTCAAGTCTCAATCCATAATAAGTTAAACTTAGTCATGTGCGACACATCTATTCTCTAAATTACAGAGAAAATAATGAGTATTCAAGCAACCTCCCTCCACCGATCAACCACCCCCGGAGTTGGCCTTCCGCTAACACCACGTATCTCTCCCTCTCTCTCTCATTCCTTTTCCCCCAAATTTGGCAGTTTTAACAACACGAGCTTGAGACTCAAACCAGAAGCTGGGAGCAACACTTATGGTATTTCACACTTAAATACAAAAATATTTTTCATTCTTCTTGGATGACTATATATATCTTTCACTTGTGCTTATACCAAACATAATACATGTAGAGGGGATTCGCTTAGCAGCATCAACAATTTTGGAGGGTCAAACTCTGATTACTCCGGTGAGTTTTATAACTTCTTTAGTGATTAATATCACCTTATATTTTGAAAATACACATTTTACTATATACTGACCTTTCATTTTTGTTTGCAATCCTAAGTTTTATTTTCTCACCATTCTACCGCTCCAAATTTCATGGCTCACAAGTCACACATACACTAAAAAAAAAAAAATAGTTTATGAATTTTTTTTATACTACTCCCTCAGTTCCATAGTAATAGAGTCATTTTGCCATTTTGGTACGTTTCATAGTACTAGAGTCAATTCCCTTTTTAGTAAAAGTCAACACATTTTTCTACATATACTTTATTCTCTCTTATTTTTTTCTCTCTTCATCTCTCTACCTTTTTCATTTATCACTTTATTCTCCATTTACTTAACTCACTTAACACAATTTTTCTTAAACTCTGTGCCGAAAAGAAACGCATCCATTACTATGGAACGAAGGGAGTATTAATTAAGAATCATAATTTTTGTTTCTAAATACGTCGCCAACACTTTAAAAAGCGTCTTTATTATTAGTGTCTCAATTAAAATTAGAGGACGCAAATGGAAGCGTCTTAAAAAATAAGTAAAAATCAAGTTAATTTGTCCTCAATTAGGAACGCTTTCTTTTGCGTCCTGAATTGTTGTTATTTTTTAAAAATTTCCAACGCAAGATTGCGTCTCAAATTTTGAAATGATATTGCTATAGTACATAATTAACCATATTCGGATATTTGTTATTTTAGTAATTATTTGTTTTTAGTTACTACTCCTTCAGCTCCATAGTAATGGAAGAGTTTCTTTTCGGCATGGAGATTAAGAAAAATTGTGATAGGCGAGTTAAGTAAATGGAGAATAAAGTGGAAAATGAAAAAGATGGAGAGATGAAGAGAGAATAAAGTAAGAGAGAATAAAATAGGTGTGAATGTGTTGACTTTTATTAAAAGGGGAAATGACTCTATTACTCTGGAACGTACCAAAATGGCAAAATGACTCTATTACTATGGAACCGAGGGAGTATAAGCTCACTCATATTGGAGAACTTGAACACCTGGTTGTGGACTTGTGGGAATATATCTTATAAATTCAGCTATATATTTCTTCATAATTCAGAATTACATATGTAAGAAACTTTAATGACTCTATTTGGTAACTCAATCTGTTCCGACACTTTGATTTGACGGTATTGATTTATCCAAATTACCACAAGCATTTTCCCACATCTTGTAGTAATCCTCGTATGAATTAGGATAAGATTCGATTCTGAGTTTGTGTTGGGTTCTGACACCAAATATGTCAGTATGAAAAGGAGGTTGAATCGGAGAAGATACGGCTGATTGAAAGGATTCGTTCGATGTTACAAGACATGGACAACGATGGGCAGATAAGTGTGTCACCATACGACACAGCATGGGTGGCGCTCGTGGAAGATATTGGAGGCAGTGGGGGGCCACAGTTTCCGACGAGCCTAGACTGGATTTCTAACCACCAGTACGACGATGGATCGTGGGGGGATCGCAAATTTGTTCTCTATGACCGGATACTCAATACGTTAGCATGTGTTGTCGCACTCACCAATTGGAAAATGCATCCTAACAAATGCCAAAAAGGTTTTTTTTTTATTTTTTTATTAGTAGTATGATTTAATTAATCAAACCATTTGAAATATAGTAATTTTGATATCGTCTATCTATCACAGGGTTGAGGTTTATATATGAGAATATTGAGAAACTCGCGGAAGAAGACGAGGAGCTCATGCCCGTAGGATTCGAAATCGCACTGCCATCACTCATTGATTTAGCCAAAAGATTGAGTATAGAAATCCCAGAAAATTCTGCAAGCATAAAAAGAATTTATGAATTGAGAGATTCAAAACTTAGGAAAATACCAATGGATTTAGTGCACAAAAGGCCCACATCACTACTCTTCAGCTTGGAAGGCATGGAAGGCCTTAACTGGGACAAACTAATGAATTTTCTAGCCGAGGAGGGTTCGTTTCTTTCTTCGCCGTCGTCCACTGCCTACGCTCTCCAACACACCAAGGATGAGTTATGCCTAGAGTATATACTCAAGGCTGTCAAGAGATTCAATGGTGGAGGTACAAATATGCTTTTTTTTTTTTTTTTTTTTAAAATCTTTTTTCGCAATGAGAAAAACCTACTTACAAATAATACATTTTAGTTCCAAACGCATACCCGGTCGACATGTTTGAGCATCTGTGGTCCGCGGATCGCTTGAGGAGATTAGGAATTTCGCGGTATTTTCAAGCTGAAATTGAAGAAAACATGGCCTATGTTTACAGGTATTAGTTAGAACAAATTAATGAATATATTGATAGTATTTGGTATCCACATTTCTATATCTAGTTACTAGTATTTGATATAAATGGATATAGATACTGGACAAACAAAGGAATTACCTGGGCAAGAAATATGGTTATCCAAGATAGTGATGACAGCTCAATGGGATTCAGGCTGTTAAGGTTGTACGGATACGATATTCCTATAGGTACACAAAATGTTCTACCTCATATCTATATAAATACCGTACGTTCCCTAAAAATAGAAACTTTTGAAACTACATGAGTTTTAATGCAAAAAAATAGTAAAGTAAGAAAGCATAGAAAGAAAAGTTTGTAAGATCACACCTCGTTAGAGAGAAAAAAATTTCCTAAAATAAAATATTTATATATTTAGGGGATAGATAAAAAAAGTTCCTATTTTGGAGGGACAGAGGGAGTATTAACATGAATTCATATAATTAGTATACACAAGGGTTGTTCGGTTTATAAGATTGTATCTCAAGATTAAATATGTAGTGTGTTTGGTTGATCCACAACTCAATCCTAGATGGATAATCATGTGATAATTAGCCATGACCATCCCCCTCCAACTAAAATAATCTCACAGTTTAATCCTAGATTGTATCTTGGTACTATTTTATCTAGGAAACCGAACACCGCCACAGTATATATGATTCGTAGTTTTAGAAGGCGACCACGCCAACTCGAACTACAAATTTCTAGTACAAAATATACCGACAGTTTAATTTGGTCACAACACTCTCACTCTCTCCCTCTGATTGAAATAGATGTATTTAAACATTTCGAGAAAGGTGGACAATTCTACAGCATACCAGGACAGATGACACACGCTATTACAGGAATGTACAACTTGTATAGAGCTTCTGAACTTATGTTCCCTGAAGAACACATACTTGCTGATGCCAGAAAATACACAGGTAACTTTTTGCATCAAAGAAGAATTACTAACACAGTAGTAGACAAGTGGATCATTACCAAAGACCTTCACGGCGAGGTACATCAACGAACACTCCACATTCTATTTCAATTAAAGCCGGTTTGCATAAGAACATATCTATTTCTAATCAGGTGGCATATGCATTGGATGTGCCATTCTACGCCAGTCTGCCACGACTGGAAGCACGATTCTTCATAGAACAATATGGGGGTGATGAAGATGTTTGGATTGGGAAAACATTGTACAGGTAATTCATTTCATTTTGCTATCCTAGTAAAATATGAATCAACCTTATTCAGGCTTGGTTGAAGATACCACTAAAAGCAACACAATTTTTTTTAGGTGGTGCCAATGCATGGGATACTAACCATCTTGTTATTCATTCACAGGATGTTTAAAGTAAACTCAGACGCATACCTTGAGCTGGCAAAATTAGATTACAAACATTGCCAGTCTGTGCATCAGTTAGAGTGGAGTAGCATGCAAAGGTAAGAAAACATTTTGGGCTGATCATAATGTAACGAATTCATGAATCGTTTTTTATGTGGTTGGTTGTAGATGGTATAGAGATTGCAATCTAGGGGAGTTTGGGTTGAGCGAAAAAAGCCTTCTCCTAGCTTACTACATAGCAGCCTCAACTACATTTGAGCCGGAAAAATCAAGTGAGCGGCTGGCTTGGGCTATTACAACAATTTTAGTCGAAACAATCGCGTCCCAGAAACTCACAGATGAACTAAAGAGAGAGTTTGTTGATGAATTTGTAAAAGGAAGGTGGGAACATGTCTCTAAACTTATTTCTAATAAATGTATAAGTAAACTTTCAAGAATGCTTTCTAATGAAAGAAAATGCCTATATCAGCATATGTATATCAATTCCCAGACATAAACCGGGAAACAGATTGGTAGAAGTTTTGATCAACAATGTAACACTGGTGGCAGAAGGCAGAGGCACATATCAGCAGTTGTCTAATGCGGTAACTCTAGAACTCTCATACTAATTCATGATTCCGTTCTATATCGACGTAAGATTACTACTCAGAAGACTCGTACACTATATATTCAGTGGAAAAAATGGCTAAAGACATGGGAAGAAGGAGGTGACCCGGGGGAAGCAGAAGCACGGCTTCTCCTGCACACGATACATTTGAGCTCCGGATTGGATGAATCATCATTTTCCCATCCAAAATATCAGCAGCTCTTGGAGGCAACCAGCAAAGTCTGCCACCAACTTCTCGTATTCCAGAATGTAAAGGTTAGAGGAAAAGTTACCTTTTACCCTTGAAATTTTTCAGAGTTTTCCCTCAGAGCAATTATACTAAGATAATACATCCACATCCAAGCAGGTGTATGAAGCCCAAGGGTCTACAAACCAACTGGTAACTGGGACAACTTTCCAAATAGAAGCAGGCATGCAAGAACTAGTGAAATTAGTTTTCACAAAAACCTTGGAAGATTTGTCTTCTGCTACCAAGCAAAGCTTTTTTAGTGTTGCTAGAAGTTTCTATTACACTGCCTATTGTCATGCAGACACTATAGACTCCCACATAAACAAAGTATTGTTTGACAAAAAATTCTAGATTTCCAGGAGAGAGACCCGAATAAATCATGTGTATGATGAGCGAAAAAAACATTGCACAAGATAGTTTCAATAACAAACTATTAAGTAATCTGGAGTTTCTCTATGGATATTGTCACCTGCCCCATTACGTACTTCAAATTTTATTTTCTCATTTTATCAGACATAGTCATATATCTGAACACTTTACACTTGACGTAATATACACATGTATCTAAGTCGTGAAGCAGTATAAGGAATATAAAAAAGATATGAAACAAGTTTGATGTTACTCCCTCCGTGTCCCAGATTATAGTCACATTTAATTATGGCATGAGTTTTAAAGAATTGGTGGAGTGTGTAATTAATTAAGTGAGATGGTGGAGTGTGTAATAAATGAAGTGAGATAGAGGAGTGAGATGGTGGAGTGTGTAATAAATGAAGTAAGTTGGTTGAAGGTGAGTCCCTTTTTGACTTTTTGATTTTTTTTTTTGTTTTGGTTTATTTTTGTTTTGATAATGGCATTTGGGTGTAATTTTAGTGATAATGGGGTAAAATTTTATGTCCAAATATGGAAAATTCTAAATGTGACTATAAGTGTGGGACGGACTTTTATGGCAAAATGTGACTATAAAACTGGGACGGAGGGGGTATATCTTTTAATTATGTTAAAAAGTATGGGATATGCAGCAAAATTTGCTACACTTTGACCCGACACGGGTTTTAAGAAATGTAATGGAAAGTGAGTTGAAAAAGTTGGTAGGATGTGGGTCCTACTTTTAAAGTATTAGTTTTATAATAAAATGTGAGTAGGAATGAGTTAGTGGAATATGGGGTCCACTACCAAAAATGGTAAAAGTGAAGTGTATCAAATTTTCAGGGACGGACCGAAATGGTAATATGTATCAAATTTTCAGGGACAGAGGTAATATGAAACAAAAGAGATGTGTATATAGATGTAAAACTCATTCTATATTTACATTTAAATTTAGTATACATAGTTATGGAAGAAGATGAAATTATATATATTTAAAATTAAATGTAACTTATAAAGTTTGTATAACTTCTTAATATAAATAGTAGTATAAATTGTTACATATTCGAAACATCCAAGATGCATAAATTATTATCGTTATTTTAAGTGATAATTTACTTTTTATACTTATATGTGGCAAGAAGTAAGAAATTTATTCTTTCTAATATTAAAAATTCATTTAGTCTTTGGCCATGTATATCAAGTTATGCTATGGTCTGAAGTTAAACAGAAGAAAAAAATAATCAACTAAAGTGTGATTGTTGGATAATACTCCCTCCGTCCCAAGATAAGTGACCACAAACTTTTCGGCACGAGATTTAAGAAAATGGGGTTTTGTTAGTAAAGTGGAAAGTGAATAAAGTAAAAGTAGAGAGAAAAAGTAAGAGAGAGAGTACCAAAAAAGGAAATGAGTCACTTATCTTGGGACGTCCCAAAAAGGAATACGAGTCACTTGTCTTGGGACGGAGGGAGTACAATTTTTTTAACTTGACTTCTCAAAGAAGTTTTAAATTTTTATGATTTAAATTATTCATATATTTAATGTGGATATATGTTTGATATTCCAGAAATTTTTCCATTAATTTTTTTTAATTAAGCTATTAAATTTTAATTTACCTTTTATTTGGATTAATGGCTACCATAGCACTATCAATAAATATTTTTATTCACACATATTTTCTTTATTCGTATATCTTATTCTAATTAAGTCATATTCTTAGAAAAAAGTTACATATCTTCTTTTTGTCATTAATTTTTATTGTTTTTACTCCATTTAAATTATAAATTAAAATTGTATAGATATTTCATTCATTAGGGAGTAGTAAATTCTTCATTTAGAGTTAGACAAGATAAATATTTCTGTTTTTTCAAATCTTCATATTTATTAGAATTTATATTTTCTATATATTTATTATATTTTGTATTCATTATTTGAAACTCTTATTGTGTCCTGTGCATAGCACAAGTGTTAATATTAGTACATATTAACTACATGCTTCAACAGATACTCCCCCAGTCCCACAAGATTATGCACGCTTTCCTTTTTAGTCCTTCCCAAGAATATGCACTTTCCAATTTGGAAACTTTTTTCCCGAGCGGGCGTTTTCTGGTCGGCAAAACGCCTGCCCGCGCGTTTCTTTCTGTATTGCACAACTTTCTTAAAATGGCTATAACTTCTTCCCTCGGACTCTGATTGGAGCGTTCAAGATACTCACGCGAGGGCCTTTCAAAGACGAAGACAGAGGTGGTTGTAGAGTTGAATTTGGATATCATCTTGATAGTAAAATTTATTTTTGAGTCAGACTCCATTTTCATTTGGTTCCTTATCATGTGTCTACCTCTTCTCAGACCCCAATCAACCCATGGCCCTTGATATCGTTTTATTCTATGATTGTGATTACCCGGATTCACATCACATGCTCTTTGGCAAGAGCATGGAAGCGGGCCCGGACCCACTTTTATTCATTTTTTACTCACTGCTCTTCCCCAAGAACACAACACTCATATCCATATTCTTCCGTAAGGACATGCTCAAGGGTCCCACATTCCATTAATCAATTTAAATACTTCAATTACTAAAAACATTTCTACATTATAAAAATACATTAAAAACTATTACAAATTTAAAAATTATAAAAATTACATAATTAAATCTTAAAAATAAAAATTACAAACTTAAAATCCTAAAAAATAAAAATTACATAACTAAAATCCTAAAAAATAAAAAAATACATAATTAAAATCCTACAAATTAAAAATTACATAATTAAACGCTAAAAAATACCCATGTGGAAGACTAGTTCTCCGGCCCTATCCCCAATGTTTGTCGGCGACCTCGTATCATTGCCCGATGCACTTCAAGTTGCTCGGGAGACATGTGAGACATCTCAGCCATATTGAGTTGAGCCAAGAGGACCCCACAACGAGTTGGTGGGGGGAAGGGGTGGAGGTGGCACAAAGGGAGCGGGAGCGACGCGACGACGGTTGGTCGTCGTCTATTTCCTTCCTTGCGGTCGGTGTTGGGAACTGCTCGGGCCAGCGTCAGGGCTACCCAAGTTAACTCCGGCAAGCTGGCTAGCCACCTCATCCTCGCCGGCGTCGGATAGGGATACCGACCTTGACCGTTTGCTGAAGGAGCTGGAAGAGGATGATACGTATCCCTTATACTTCGGATGATGGCGCACCTCCTGCCAAGCGTTAAGGTACTTGAATGGTTTGTAATGTTGAGATTGGTAGGTCGCCAAGGTGGCACTGACGGTGTTGAGCTAGCTCCTGCCGCTCCCCGCCGACCGCTCTTCCTGGAGGTAATACCCCTGGAACTTTTGGATTTCTTCATTAGCTCTGAAGATGGCATTGTACACTATACTCTCATTACGCTCGATGGTTCCATCCGGCCGGTTTATTATTGTACCAGCGAGAGACGCGATACCAAAACCTATCCCCGGTTTGGTTCGTGCCAACCTCCGGATCTTCGGAGATAGTCAAATAGGCTTTGAATAACTGATTCATCTCCCCTGGAGTGTACGGGGTTCGGACGTGATGACTGTCCCTGCCACGACCCTGAACACGTCCATCACGAGGAGTAGGAGTAGGAGGAGTTTGAGTGTCGCCGCGCCCTCCTGATCCGGGTTCGGGTGCCCACCTGTATCGCCCATCGGGAGCATCTTGGTCGTCCACCAGGTAAGGCCGGTAGCCACCCAAAATTTGAGAACCTTGGGTTTGAGGAGGGGCAGAGAATTGCGTTTCCAAATTAGAGAATGGTTGTGAGCCGAACCATTTGTGGTTCCAACCGCGGGAGTCGGAGGGGTGATCACCGGAGCCAGTCATTTTTTTTGTTAGAGTGAAAGATTGAGAATTGATGAGAGAATTTAGATGAGAATTGTGTAGTGTGGTAGGAAATTTTTTGTGTGGAAAATGGGTGTATTATAGATGAAAATGTGAATTTTCGGGAAAAAAATTAAAAAATAAATTAAAAGTGGAGAGAAAACGGATATAATTTATTGAGAAATGGGAAAATATTTTTTTTAATTTAAAACGATTTTTTAAATTAAATTCAATTTTTTAAAAAAAAGTTGAAAATGCTAACAACTATGCAACTGGCCAATCCCGTCGCACCACGTCAGCCTGCTCAGCGACATGGACGTGCTCGATGTATCGAGCAGCGCTGTGCCAGCAGCAAGAGCGCAACGGCGGACAGCGCGTTGCCGTGCCAGCAACACGAACGCCGTCCGTCCAAGCGATCACTGATGCGGATACTCTAATACTTGATGTCCTTTACATATTCACCAATTATAATAGATAACTTATATGTTAAAAATATTAACGAGTTCTTTCAGAAATACAATCCGGTGAGAGCCAAAAATTGGAGTATATTAGAATTATGATTATGAGATCGGCAACTCCATCAATTAAGTCGTAACAAAACATTTAAAACATGATTTTTATAGCAGAGGATTTGGCCCTCCACTAGCCAGGCGTGAAGAAGGCATTGCGTGATTGTGACACAATTGTTTTTGCTAAGTCAAGTCAACAATTTTGATAATGGAATTAATCTATAGTTTATAATCATTGTATATACTATTCATAATTAACAATATCCCACCAACACACTAGAACTCCATTTTTTAAGGAATAACCTCACTGTTTGGCATCCATGTCTTGATCAGAACAGTTATAAATATAGATAAACCATTTTAGTTACGTTGCATAATCATTGACTTTTTCAATTAAATTGTAAAATTAGATCATACAATAAATATATCCCTTGATTCTCGTCATCATTTGATTATGTAGGTTGATGGAACAGCTACAAGTCGTATATGCTCTAGTTAGTAGGTAAAATAACAGCTATATAAAAATTAACTTAAGAAGTAGTACTACTATAGTATAATAAATTTATGAGAAAAGATAAATGTACGTAAATTATACATTTAAATAATACTATTAAATATAACCGCTTGCGCGTTATTTTATGACGTTGATCATTTTAATACACATTCACGGATACATGTCCTATTTGTTTGAATCTCTCCCAATCTCAAAGTCCAAGTTAACAATTTTCTTTTTTATTCTTAAAATATCTTTAAATTTCTAATAATTTGTAGTATAAATCATTATACTATAAAAATCTCTTATCATTATTAAAAAAATATATACTCTGTACTACTATTAAATTAGTGGAGTTTACAACTTTAAAATTTTTAAATATAAAATTAGTTCAGAGGAGTACAATTTTTGGTCCACCTTTTAGTACGTTACTTCGTTGTTTCCTATTGGGTTTACTTTAGTTACATTTTTTATACGTATTTAACAAATCATCGGAACATAGGACTAACAGCACGTTGTTCCAAATTTCAATGACAATTGTTAATACACTAGAAAAAATACCTACAATATTCAGCCAATAACGATATAAGTATATACAATATTCCTACATTAGAAACTATATTCGTAATGTTAACGTTCTTTTATTAATACATCGTAATATTAATTTTAAATGGCACATTTATTATTAATACATTAATACTAGTATAATTTGTAGGTATGTTTTAGAATCAGACTTTGAGATTTTTGGTGATAGGATTTTTTCTTGGATAAGTTAGAGATGTCATCAAATGCGATAAGATGAGGTATGAGGTAAATGATGTAGTAGTAACGAATAAAAGAAAACATAAATTTGATTGGTCGTCCATGAAATATGTGGTTGCGATGATGCATAATTATATTCTAATTCTTGAATACTAATCTTACAAAACTTATTTATGAATTTAATGAATGTCACCAAATTATATGTGGGCCCATGTGTCGAATTTGTCCAGATTAATTATTTCCCAGTTTTTAAAATAAGTAACTCTATACTATTATGAAAGCAAGGTACAATCATCAAATTTAAGAACATCATCATTGTCTAAACCTGAATACCCTCATTTAATATAGTACTCTTCATTCTTCAATAATCTAACGAATATTCATATGCTCGTTGAATAGTGCGATTTTTCATAGAAACTTACAGCTTATTTCGTTTTTCACTTACTACTACATTTTTAAAGGACCATAATATTAAGAAATAAAAATTTATGGAAGATCTTTTTATGCAAATGAGTTAGACTATATCAACCCCATCATCTCATATGTTTTGCAGTTTTGGTAATATTATTGTATTCAGTTAAAAAGATTATAAATAAAAAAATCGTTTGTGTAAATAGCTTATTTACCCTTATAATAATTTATATACAACATATAAAACGTAATACTAATAATAATAATAATATTAATAAATAATTTTCCAACTAACTTGAATACTCCGACAAAGTTGAAAAAAGGTATGCAGGGTGGTAGGTGTGTAAAGCCAGTACCTCTCTCTTTCACTCTCTCTATACGTATTTATGTAGAGAGAGAGAGAGACAGAGTCAAAGTTAGCATAATATAGATGAAAAATTTGTCAGAGTTTTGTACAAAGGCCAAATGCCCAAATCACTCTTTTTCTTTCAACCCATCCCCTAAAAAGTCTATGAGGAGTAGTTTTTTCATGCCAGATTATCATATGAATTCCCTGCTTCATTACTGTCCTAACAAAATTAGTCAAATTAGAAACAAAGCTGTATTCAAATCGAAAGCCATTAAGTAATTTCTCGAATATTAGTGATGAAATATTTTATAAAATAAATCACAATTTTCCCATTGGAGGCTAAAAAATTCTAACTCTGTTTTCCAGTCTTTGTTTTTTCCCCTGTTTCAGAAAGAGTAAATTCACAGTATCCCAAATTCACACAGATTCCCATCTCTCTCTCTCTTCAAAACTGTAACCGTACACACACAAAACGCACAAACATATTCAGCCAAAAAAAAACCCCCAAAGCACAATCAGTTCGTGCTCGCTTTCCACTCATGTTGATTCAGAAACCTTAGATTTTTCCTCTGAAAAAAAAGAAACGAATTTCTCTGCTTTCCGTTTTAACACTCAATTATTTGCTGCAATTCTTCTCTTTCAACATTATTGTTTCCTTTTTCCACTCCCATGCTTTTCGATTTCTGAGAAATTCCTCCATGCCCTGTCTCCATTTCTCTCCAAGATTCAATCTTTCAGCATTTTGCATGTTTCATACGTTGTAGAGAGAGAAAGAAATGTCTGAAACTGCTAAAGTTCGTTTAGTTCGTTGCCCCAAGTGTGAGAATTTACTGCCGGAGGTCACTGATTTCTCTGTTTATCAATGTGGCGGTTGTGGCGCTGTCCTAAGATGTATGTAGTAACTCTCTTTCTCTCTCTTGTTTATAGCGTGTTTTGTGGGGAAGATTTGTGTTTTTTGAGATTTATTTGTTTAGTATATTTCTGAATCTGATTGATTCATATTGATTGATTTCTCCTTTTTTTGATGTATGGTTGACTTGATCAGGCAAGAACAAAGGTGTTGACTTGGACACATTCTCGGAGAAGTCTACTGAGGAAATGGTTGGTGGTAACGTGGAAAAGCTTTCTGATAGATATGAGAAAATGGTGAATGTTTCTGAGAGGAGAGGGATGGAGATGATGAGTGATGGCTCTGAGTCGGATGTGAGGTCGAACGTTAGTTCTTCGAGCCGGGCTGAGAGGAGGAGAGCTCGCGAGAGGGCTGAAATCGGTAGGAATGGTTTAGGTAAGGAGGAGAGCTGGGATGTTGATGGTGATGTGATGAGAGATAGGAGGTTTACTGAAATCCAGCAGGCGAAAATGGCTCGAGATTTTGAGGATCCTGTGTTGTTTCGTGATAATGAGGCCGGCTTGAGAAGGCCAGGCCGGGTTGGGGAGAGGAGTGACGAGATGGAGGGTGTTTGGAGGGCTCAACGAGTGGATCCGGGGGCTGGAAGGCGTGCGAAAGATGGCTCGTTTGATCATCTATCCGCATCTAGTTATGATTTTGATGATCCATCTAGGAGTAGGGGTGGTGGTGTGGTGGATGGATTGAGCAATGCTGAATTTGTTGAAGATGATCGGGCCGAGCTTTTGAGGCAGTTAGACGAGCTTAAGTATAAGCTGAGTCTTTCGGGCAATCTCAACGACAAGGGGAAAGAGAAGGCTCCCCTCGATAGGAGGATGCATTCTCAAGATCCATATGCGTCTGAGAATGAGGCGATGATGATGCAAAGCTCGTTGAAAAGGCCGTCTTTTCAGAATCAGTACACCGAGCCGCCTCATTTGATGCGTAGGCAGGAAATGGGGGAGAATGGTTTTTATCCTCCGAGGTATGCTCCAAGTCATGTTCAAGGATATGGGAATCCATCGAGGTCTCATCTGCGCCCATCCGAAGCTCAAGGAGGGTTTCAGATGCCACCTGCGCGTGGCTATGTGTCTGGACCTTTCGTGGATGATGGTGTGGCGTATATGGATAACATGGAACCGTATCCTGCTGAATTCAGCCGGCACCATCCATCTTGCTCGTGCTACCATTGTCGTGCCAAGGGACCAGTTTCTAACCCAACGATGCAAGCTGCGTATAGTGGTAAATACTCCAATATGTTGGATGATCGTGGCTCGTTTGGTGCAAGAGATCACTACAACCCGAGAGTTCATGATCAGCCTCCATTGAGGCCTCGTGCCACTCAAAGTCATGCAAGATGGCCTAGTGATGTGAACTCTGAGGTGGATGGTTTCACACGTCGTCGCCCTGCTAGAGCCCATTTGGTTGGTGGCGGAAAACACTGCAGCCCTTTAGCCGGTGGCGCTCCTTTATTGACCTGCAACAGTTGTTTCGAGGTGCTAATGCTGCCTAAGCTAGCCGTGAGCAAGAATAGCAGCAGGAAGAAGCTCAGATGTGGGGCGTGCTCTTCTCTCATTGCTTTCGTCGTTTCAGGCAAGAAAATGGTCGTCTCACTCGACATGGAGGCCAAGAATGGTCCTCCAAAAGCTGACAACGAGCGTGCTGTGCCTTCAAGACCAACGGCTGACAACAAGCGTGATGTGCCTTCAAGACGAGGCGACACTAATCCGAGCCAAACTAGGACAGCCTTTTCATCTGAGGATTATGATAGCTCCGGTTACGATTTCCACTCCATGGATAGAGAAGTGTCTCGTCCGGGGAGAGATAGCAAGCCTATCGAGACCAGGCTTCGTCATTCTACATCCACGTACGCTTCTGATGCCGAGGAAGAACCACAAGACTTCTCCTCAGCTGCTGATATTCCAAGAGAGGATAAAGGGCCTCAACCTCCTTCAGGCTCCACTCTTCAAGATTACTTTGAGCAGCCTTACTTAGACAGTAATGAATTCTCCGATTCCCATTCGAATAAGCATCGTGTGGTGAAGGACTCTGGTGAAGGAAACAGAAGTGGGCACTCTGAACGCGGTCTAATTGACAGATCTTTACCGAGCAAGACAGGTGCTAAGCAGATTTTGAGGAAAGAGTCCACAGCTACTGAGATAGATATATCATCGAACGAGTTCTCCAACACGGGGTCCACCTTTGAATCGAGTGGAGCGAGCAGAGGCGGTAGAGGAGCTGGCTCATTCTTTGCTGGCATTATGGGGAGCTTCAAGGATCCACAAAGACCCGAAGAATCTGCTAGCGTGACTGTCAACGGCCATCTAATACCAGACCGGTTGATCAAAAAAGCAGAAAAAATAGCTGGACCGATCCAACCCGGCCATTATTGGTATGCCTTCTCTTACACTGGTCTCCTTCCATATATTGCATCCAACTCATTAAGTTTTTACGACGATTTTAGGTATGATTACAGAGCTGGATTCTGGGGTGCTATTGGAGGGTCTTGCCTTGGCATAATTCCTGTAAGCTTTGTTTACCATTTTTGTAGTGGAAAAGATGAACTCGAATGCCTAATTCTTGCTCGTTTAACCAACTGGTGTGGTCGTGTTGTTGCAGCCGTTTATAGAAGAGTTCAACTACCCTATGCCAGAGCATTGTGCAGCTGGGAACACACAAATATATGTTAATGGCAGAGAACTGAACCAAAAAGATCTGAATCTGCTGGTAGGCAGAGGTCTCCCGAGGGAGATAGATAGATCCTACATTGTAGAGATATCCGGCAGAGTCCTGGACGAGGACACTGGCGAGGAGTTGGAAAGCCTCGGAAAACTTGCTCCAACGTGAGTATACATATACCCCTCGCGTTTATTGTATTATTGGCTAAGGCTTCATATGTTGATGACTCGTGCATAATAATCACTTGATGTCCGTTCGAGATGATTGCAATTCTTTCAACCAACCCTCTAAATATCACTAAATTCTCAATTTTATGTACATTACAATGAATTGTATTACATTCACTTCATTTTATCTTCACTAACTTGATAACATCAACAGCATGGAGAGGGTGAAGCGCGGATTTGGCATGAAAATTCCACAGGCCGTTGCATGATCGGGACTCATCAAATGCTCGATCGCCTCTGGTACAGACTACCATTGTCTTTTTTTTCACTTGTTTTGGTTGAGAAACATGATTCATGCTATGCTGCTACTGCTGTTGTTGTTTATGTTTGAGTGATTTGGTTCACATGCAAGAAATGTGTATTTTGGCAGTCTTGCAAAAGTTTTTGATGTTGTATGTAATATCCCTTTCCCTTTTAGTTCTCACTTTGTAAATGTGAAAGATTAAGTTGTTGTTGTTTCCTTCTATAAAAAAAAGAATTGATCAAGAGCGTGTATTTTGAATCATGGGAAAAGGAACAAGCAATTTTATGTTGAATTACATATGTTTATTTGTCTAGCAGTTCATGGATTGAAATGGATGTTTATTTTTTACTTATTGGGACAGATGAAAAAGTTGTTACTATTTTATAGTGATTGTTAAATTATTGAGCATTAACTTATAGAGATTTTGTTGTAACTTGTAGGCAATCTACTCCAATAAAATGAAAAAGAGTGGGAAAATTGAATAATATATTTTTTCCAATAGCTTATAACTTTATATTGTTATTGAATTTTATAGTCGGTTGTGTTTGTGTTTTCATGATATGCTGATAGCGATGATTGAAGTATTTATATAAGAAAAACTAATTTTATAGTTAAAGATGTTCGTGGACTTGAATAAGAACAAATTGAACAATTAAGCATAATATTGGCGACGGAGGAAGTTTAGAGCATTCACGGTGTGCCGTGGGATGGGGATTCTCTGTTGTGCATTGTGCACAAATGCACAGCAGCCTTTACTCTTCCACACAAGTGATTATAATAATAAAAAAAATTAAATTAAATTAAATAAATAAATATATATATATATATATATTATTTTATTGAATTGTGATAAACAGCCGGGGCTGCTGTGCATTTGTGCACTGTAGAGGATCCCATCCCGTGTGTCGTGTGCCCCTAAAAACTTACCCCCACAAACCCTATACTTTTCAACTATCACGTCAGCTTTGGTCGTTTCAGCGTCAACAGCTGTATTGCAGCTCCTCCAATTTTCAGCCCAACTTTTAGCATGATTTCTATTCATTTAAATAATTAAATTTTAATTGTAAATAAAAAATAAATGCCCGTAAAAATACAATAATATGAATAGCAAAAAACTAAATTAAATACTGAAAAAATTATAGAAATAGAGAAATGAGTGTATAAGTTTGAGTGTGAAAATGGATAGAAAAGAGGCAATGCAATTAAAATCATATAAAAATAAAAAAATAAAAATAAAAGAAAAGGAACGAGGTAGCGGCAGCTGCAAGGACCACAGGGGACTGCCAGGCAGCCTGTGTTTCAGCCGCGAATGGGGCGGTTAGCCAGGCGGCCTTGAGCTTCGAGGAGATGCAATGCAGCCTCGTATGACGGCCATCTCGAGCGGGGCTACGTTGTAAATGCTCTTAGGTAAATTAGTAGATAGACAATTGTCCCTGGTGAACATTGCATTTGCTGGCCAGCAAAATTTTGAGATTTGTTAATAAGAAAATGAGATTTGTTATGCACTAACAATATATGTATTGCATTTTTTATTTATCTCTTTTTACTTTATCGATTGTATATTAAAACTCGTATCGTTTTAACATACATCTTCGTTGAATAATATATAGCCCCACTTCATTTTGAGGAGCATTTTATCTCTACTAACTAGATTTGGCATGAAAATTTCAGTGTTGTATGACCATTTTGGACTAGTGGTGTCATCAAAGGCTCGATTGCCAGTACTTTGGTTAGAAAATTATAGAAAAAAAATGAAATTAAGTGGAAACAAAAGCAGAAAAATGTGTGTAATGGCCATGCTTTAAGGAACAAGACAAACAGAGATGAGAGGGTGGATTCAGAACTTATACTTTTTCAGTTTTTTCTCTCTTTATTCCTTAATTACTAGCTTATATTAATGGATTCACAAAATACAATTGCTTATACTTTTTCCACCGCTTTATTCTCTATTTATAGGGCATATAATAAAGTAGATATTCCAGATAACTAAAAAAAAAGTTAGTGGGACCATCTCAAATCTCTTGTATTAGAAAATTGAACAAGATAATCTCATGCAAAACAATTTCTTTCAGTTCTTTGTATCCTATTTTGATCATCACAAGCTACATAATTTATTTTTGTTATTTTAATAAAAACTTTATTCTCTTTTTTTTTTCTTTTTTTTTTCTTCCTTCTACTTTTATTTTAATTTCATTAAACTTTAAACACCAATTTTTTAAAATTCCACACATAAAATAATTGCATCACTAAAATGGAATGGAGGGAATATTTGGTTTCCAAAAGCCAAAACTGAAAAAATATTAGATGACACTTTTAATGAATGAGAGATAAAGAGATGAGGTTGATTTCCACACAATTATTTAATGCAATTAAATTCTTTACAGCAGTGATTACTTCAATTGCTGTGATGCTGAATTGAGTCATTAATCACTGTGTCCTCATTCAGGCAGATAAGATTATTACTTATAAAAAAATTAGAGAAAAAAGACGAGAGAGGCAAATTGAGATAATTACTTCACAATTTGTACATTAAGCGGTGTTTTATTTTAGTCAAGCCATATATATTTATATATTTCTACTATTTTATTTATTAATTGTGATACTACTTCATTTTAATATCGTGCCACCCTCATTCGTTGGTTGGTGAAGATATCAACTGATTTCAAGATTATCAAGCAACTCACAAAAATTGATTCTTGCTCAAGTTATTTTTACTACTTTCATTTACTAAAAGCATTTCTCCAACTACCAAAATAGTTCAAGAAAAGCCAAGCTTCCAAACGAATAATATGATGGGGAAACGGTAACTACTTTTCTCCCTCTGTTCTTTAATATTTTTATATTTATATTTATTTTTTATTTATAGAAATCATAATTAATTACTAAAAATATTTATTTTCAGATTGTGACATGCTAATTTCCGGAAGAAAATGCATTAAATGCTGGATGATAAGACCATTTTTGCATAACTGACAACTACCCCATCTTTAAACACTTCTTTATAGCTGAGTTGTGTGTGTTTATGTGAAAAACAGAGAAAAAAGAGGAAGAATATGAAACAATTCAACACCAAAAACATATTCTCATCACTTTTGGTGAAATTTGCAATCTGTTCTCTGCTTCTAGCCATTTCTTACCGGCTTCTTTCTTCAAGTTTTGTGCAGTTTTCTCTTGTAGTTTCAGATGGTGAGGCTGCTGCATTAGCTGCAACCACTCCGCCGTCGCCGCCGCCGATCACCGATGACCTCTTGCTCAATCTTGACTACACTTCTCGCAATGGTGAGTGAACTTCAATTTTTTTTTTGTTTAATTCAGTATCATAAAAGAGTAAAGATTGATCTTTTTGAATACCCAGATCACATTCAAGATCGAATTTATAAAAGAATGGCTGAAATTATGTCAAAATGATGATGTGATTTATGAAGCTGAAACATACCATTTCAGCCAATTGAACATTCTTGAAATGTACATTGAACCAACTGTCTAAGATTTAAAATATTATTAAAGTCATAACTAACCAACTACTAATGTGTATCTGAGTTAAGAATTCCAATATTATGTGAAATTGTGTCACTAACAAAGGTTGGTTTTAACTTTCAACTTTCACATTATGTGGTTACAGAAAGCTGTGATTTGTTCAATGGTGATTGGATTCCAGAGCCAGATGGTCCATTCTACACCAACAGCAGTTGCAGATCAATAGAAGCTCCACAGAATTGTATGACGAATGGCCGGCCGGATTCGGGTTACGTTTACTGGAGATGGAAGCCCAAGGGCTGCAGCTTGCCTAGGCTTGATGCCAAGAGATTTCTTGAGATGATGAGGGATAAAACACTTGCATTCATTGGTGATTCAATCATGCGTAACCATGTTCAGTCATTACTCTGCATTCTATCACAGGTAAAATGGTAATGTTATTTGAGATTGAATCTAGATTATAATGAAATGATTAGTGGAGTTTGCCAATAGCTTTATGTCTAAGTTGATTCAAGAATATGATTCTTGAGTTTTTTTAATCTAATTAATACTAGGTTTTCTCAGTCTTTCTAAGCAAGCATACCTTTACCAACTAGGCATAGCCCCCACCTCAATGGACCTACAATAGTTAGTTTAACTTTCATTTCATTTTGCTATCAATTCTTGTTTTGAATTTTCTCATCTTTTTTCTTTTTTCTGTTCTTTATATCGAAAAAGCTCGTAGAGGATAGTACTTGAACTCCTCTATTAATGATCTTACTCCACGTTATAGGTAGAAGAAGCCGTTGACATCTACCATGACGAGCCATACAAGAACCGGAGATGGTCGTTTCCCTCATTCAATTTCACTGTCTCTGTCGTCTGGGCTCCATTCCTAACGAAAGCTTCCATCTTCGAGAATGACAATGGCATTTCCTCTGGGATTATCCAGCTACATGTAGACGAACCCAACGCGATATGGACAGATCAGTACGGGGATTTCGACTACATAGTGATTGGAGGAGGTAAATGGTTTCTCAAGTACGCGATTTACTACGAGAACAACACTATTCTGGGTTGCCACGGCTGCCATGATAGCAACATAACAGAAGTAGGATTCCTAAATGCATACAGAAAGGCACTAAACACGACGTTCAAATTCATTACTGAGGCGAAGCACAAGCCATATATACTCTTCAGGACTATAACTCCGGATCACTTTGAAAACGGGGAATGGGACTCTGAAGGTTACTGTAACAGGACAGAACCATTCAAAGTAGACGAAGTTGAGATCAGAGACATAGATGAGATTATGAAAAGTGTTGAACTCGAAGAGTTTCAGTGGGCATCAGAGGCACTTTCAAAAAACAGGGTGGGTGGTTTCGAGCTGCTTGACACAACCATGCTTTCGCTCCTCAGACCAGATGGTCACCCGGGCGTGTACAGGACGTTCCAACCATATGAGGGGAAAGACAAGCATGCAAAGATTCAGAATGACTGTTTGCATTGGTGCTTACCTGGCCCTATAGATTCTTGGAATGATTTGATGATGGAAATGCTTCTTAGACATCAAAGATGATGTTAAGCCAGCTTTGTACTTACTTGCATACTGTGATTCATTTGTTGCATCTTCTTCATTTTCTGGCTATCCAGGTGGTTGTTAGTGAAAACAAAGGATTTACATTTTACACACAAAAACTGAATTTTGTAATGAACAAGATCTATTTATTCAACATCGCATTTTTGACAAAACAAAAGAACACAGCAATTAGAATGTGCATCTTTTCTGCTTCTACTTGGTTTTATTTGCTGGTTCTTGCTTCTTTTCATCTCCCTTGCGCAACCAGCCCTGCACAAGGGGAATAAAAACGACGTCAAAAGACTTATCAGTGACCACAAAGCTCGATGGGGTCAGGGGTACAAGTCACAAGATCAGTACACAACAACAATAAAAAAACTGTAAACCATAAAGAATCTGACATCTAAAGATTACAGTTTAGGCAGATTTCTAGCAAGGGAAGATGAAGGGACCTCAGTCTACAAAGGAATATGTTGAGTGAAGATAATAATAGTCTCAACATTACAAAGAGCAAGATTATTGAGACATTGTTTAAACAAGCATATGATTTGTGCATCAACCTGAAAGCACTACAAGATACAACCCTTTCTTGAATTTCCCCCTTCTCACATTATTTTATACTAAAAGCTAGAAGCTGTCAAGGAACCAATTACATACAACGATAATTAAAGCCAATTAAGGGAGTAATTTACAGATTTTAGCAGAAGTAGAAGGCTAAAAGCTCATCAATAATGTGAAAAGATGGAGAATTACTTAAAAATAATCACATAGAAATAGAATCAACCATCCTCTTACTCGATAATCAACTGAAATGGAAAATAACTTCAATAAATTAAAATGTCTACATTTGAATGTTGAAAACATGTGCATATCTCCAAAATTTCACTAATTCGGAGTATATTCCAAAGCTAAAACAGAAAAGGAATGCCGTTGAAGAACCATTTATTAATCAAAGGAACCTGATAATAAAAATATCTAATTTCAGCACACCTGCTAAGAATCGCGAAGAGCACTACAAGGCCGATTCCAAAATACAATGTAAAAATCTAATATGTTGATCACCAAATTCGATTAGCTATTATCATAACAAACATTCGATTTCGCTCTTCTGATTCGCACAGAAGAGAAATTAAATAATATTCTGCGAGGAAATCCACATATAAACTCGGTGAATTTTGAACAAGCGCAGGCCAAATACATATGATTACGAATCAAATAATGAAAAATTAGGAGATAAAAAATGTTACGTTATCAAGGAAAATGAGATCGGCGACAACAACGGTGCCGATTACTCCGGCGATGATCGAGGTCGGGCCGGTAAGCAGACTCCATTTTCTGTAGATCATTTTTCTGTCTCTACTATTCTCCTCACTTCTATTGCAGATATAGTCATTTAGCATTGGGCTTTTTATTTAAAGGAAAATGATTATTAAACGGGCCAGCCCATAATAATATGGGCTCACTCTCACAAACGACCTTGATTTAGATAAAAAGATGTCCAGTTGTATTATCCAAAAATAGATTATTTAAAACAAAATATTTTTATTTTATTATACTAGAGTATACTCCTTTCGTCCCACAGAATATACATTTTTGGTTGGGCACAAGTCTTAATGCACAATTGATAAAATAAGAGAGAAATAGAAAGAAAGTAATTAAAGTATTTTTAGTGGAGAATGAGTCTCTCCTTATTAGAAAAAAAGAATTTTCAAATTTAGAAAATGCATATTCTTTCGGAGGGTGTACTTCTTTATTGCATAATCAATACTTTTATTTTATTTTTTTGGACCGTCCAGAAAAATTATACTCCTATTTTGCAAATTCAAATAAGTATGTATAGATATACAGATTACAACTATGTTAAATAATGCATCAATTTGTGTATGACAAAAAAATTGAGAGTTAATTTTTCGAAATAATGTGAGAATATTATTGCAGTGTTTCAAGATTGGGTGTAAAAGTAGTGTGTTTTTAGTGTAATTGAAGTTACAAGTTATTATGATTTCTTATACTTGGTATGTATACCTGCTTGTACTTGATAATATTGATTTTTATTGAGCTTAAATGGACTTCAACAATACCAGGTATTGTTTGAATTCAAGTCAAACTGAATTTAATTGATAGCAAATAAAGTAGTCTCTCATTCACGCATTTAGCATTTCAGTTGTTGGTTGCTAATTGCCATTCATATATAAAGGAAAGTCTACATAACATAAATATGTGTTTCAGTTTTGGCATTTTTCATAATTATTATAGATATTCAGTTGGTCCACAATCGAGTCTGATTTTGAAGTTTGAATTTTATAATTGTAGATTTGAAATTTTCAGTTGGTCCAATCAACTCAGCAAACTTTGTATTGTAGTGTAATTGAGTGTCCAAAGTTTCAAACCAGCAGCAAAATTTACTTAATTTTTTAAAAAAGTAAGTTGTTCAAACTGATTTATATTCTTTTTTGCAGTTTTTCATCTAAATTGATCTATTTTATTTTGAAAAAATCAAAGTTTTTTATGCTTTTTCATTTTATTCTTTTTTCAGTTATTCATATTATTTTCTCCGCTCTAACTTATGAGGTACTATCATTTTCCTCAAGTTCTGTAAAAATATAAACGCATTTTCTTTTTTGGGAATGGGGAAATATCATTTATTAACATCTGAATCAGAGGTGATTAAATGATTCTAGCCATAAAATGATTCTCAGTAAGAGCTGATCAGGTAAATATTATTTACTCCTATATTTTTCCTATCAATCAAATAAACATTAGATATTTAGATCCAATTTAATAAGAAAAGAAACGTACTCTCTCCGTCCCACAAAGATTATCCTATTTTTCCTTTCTGTCCATCTTACAAAATTTATCCCATTTTTACCATTTTTTGTAGTAGACCCCATATTCCATTAACTCATTCATACTCACATATTTTACTCCATCCGTCCCAAGATAAGTGACCTGTATTCCTTTTTTGGGTGTCTCCAAGCCATAATGCAATATTGAGGTTAAAATAGTCATTTTAGATTGTTTTAAATTTTTATTTAAATTCATGTTATATTTATTTACTTTTTTACCCTTTATATAAAAGTATTAATTAAATATACTTATTCAAGGACATTGATACTAATTATGCGATTACAATTTTATTAGCATGCAATCCTCATATGGCAGTTTTTTTATATCTTATTGCATTTATTTAAGGACACATATTTAAAATAATAAAATATTATATTTCATTGAATCTATATATTTAGTGTACATTTATTTACCTATGAAATAATAATATATTTTATTAGAAAATGAACCATATAACAGATTTCTTATCAAATTAATTTTTACAAACTTTAATTTATATAATTTAATAAAATAATTAGCTCTATAAAGTATTAAAATTTGTTATCTTATTTTATAAATAGTAAAGAATTAGATTTACTATGGCCAAAAATAATTATTTTATAATTAAACTGTAATTTTTAATATTGATAAATTTAATTTTATAACTTTTTTATTTAGAAGATTCTTTATAAGGAGTATTAAAGCTTTTAGCTCAATTCACGATAACATGGTATGCATTAAAATTTGATATATAATGTATTAACACTAATTGAGTTTAATATTTTTATTTGAAAAAAATTTAGTAATATTAATATTAATTTTTTATTTTCTTTATATTCTTAAAATTTGGAACATTAAATTCGAGCCTTAATCAAAAAATGTTTACACGTTCTGAACTCATCTCTTTAATATGTTAAAGACATGTGAATTATATTTTCTGTTTTTCTTAATAAAACATTAGAGTTCTTAAATCAATTCACTACTATATGTGTTAATACTAATTGGGTATACTATTTTGAATTGTACCGTTTCAATAAAAATAATCACATACTTAATAAAAAAAATCACGTATTCTTAATTCATCTATTTAATATTATAAAAATATAGAGTTAATGTTTTCTCTTTTTCTTTATAAATTATTAGAGTTATAAGATCATTTACTATATTATGCAATAAATTAAAATTTGATACATAGTATATAATAATCATACTGATCGAGTTTTTGGATATGATTTTAATTCTTTACGTTCAAAATTTAATTTATTTAATTGTTAATATTTAGAATGCTATAATCGAACATCTATAAGAAAATAATCACATGTTCTTAACTCATATATTTACTATTTGAGTTATTCTCTTTTTTCTAGTATAAAATATTATAATTCTTCGCTCGGTTCACTATATCATGCAAACAACTAAATTTTGATATATATGATAGTATTAATATTAGTTGAGTTCACGGTTTTGATTTAAAAAATTTCATAATTTTAATTTTAATTCTTTTGCATTCCAAAATTTTAATTACTTCAAATTATTAATTTTTTACCTAAATTCCACAACTAAATCAATCAATCACTTATTTTTAAATTTTTTAAAACGTGTGATTGTTTATATTCTTAAATTTTAACATCAATCAGTAGCTGATATATAATAGTAGTACACTAAAATGAATTAAAATGTGAATAGAAGTCTCATCAATTATTTTTATTTTAAACAATTCCGAAAATTATGGAATCTAATCATCTTCTTTATTTTGGAAAACAATAGTAACATATATCTTGATATATACATGTGGCTATTTATACAACTTAAAAATTTAATAGCTTTTAAATGATAATACTAAGAAATTTGAATGCAAATTTATTATTTCGTTGAATGATAACGCTAGGAAATTGAGTGCAAATACATGTAGTTATTTCCATAACTTATAGTTTAAATGATTATTTACGATTAATAAAATAATTTGATTTGAATGACTATTTTTTGTTGAATGATAACACTAAATATATATAGTCATTTATATAGCATAAAATTTAAATATTACTATTTAATACTATCATTTTAATTTATTTAATATTAGACATCAAGTATTTTTTATAACTTACAAATTTTATAATTATTTGATAATAAAATAATTAGATGACAATGACTATTATAATTATAATTTACTTTTTATTTTTATAAATTAAATTTAGTTGTTTAGAATTTTAAAAATTATTTAATAATAAAATAATTATATATAAATACTCATCAAGTAGCGAAAATAGTTGAGAATTGGTTAAAATTTTGACTAAAAAATGTGAATCTTAATTAATAGTACTTACCATGTAATTAGTTATAGATAGTTAATTTGATTTGCTTTCCTTCCTTAATAAAATTAGTAGTTATTTCCTTTTATCTAAAATAAGAGTATATTAGTACATATTTAAATAAGATTATGAAAAAAGTGATATAGGGGTATTATGGCTTAGAGACATTATATCTCTAAATCACCACTCTTAAATGATTCTAGCCATAAAATGATTCTCAGTAAGAGCTGATCAGGTAAATATTATTTACTCCTATATTTTTCCTATTCAACTCAATCAAATAAACATTAGATATTTAGATCCAATTTAATAAGAAAAGAAACGTACTCTCTCCGTCCCACAAAGATTGTCCTATTTTTCCTTTCTGTCCATCTCACAAAATTTATCCCATTTTTACCATTTTTTGTAGTAGAACCCATATTCCATTAACTCATTCATACTCACATATTTTACTCTATCCGTCCCAAGATAAGTGACTTGTATTCCTTTTTAGGGTGTCCCACTATAAGTGACCTATTTCCTATTTTAGCAAAAAGTCATCTCTCTTACTTTATTCTCCATTTACATCATTATCTCTTCTCTCATCTACTTTTCCCTCTCTCATACTTTACTCTCTCCACTTTAACTTATTTAAATATCATTCCTTAAATCGTGCCCAAAAGAAGTAAGTCACTTATCTTGGGACGGAGGGAGTATTATAAAACTACTCCCTCCGTCCCGTCTAAGATGACACATTGCTTAGCCGCCACGGGGTTTTAGGAGTTATTGGTTAAATTGTTTAATTGGAGAGAGAGAAGGTGAGTGTAAGTATTAAAGTAAAGAGATAAAGAAATATGGATATTTTAATAGGAGTGAGAAAAAGTGATTGAGTGTATTAATTGGAGAGAGAAAGTTAACAAAAAAGGAAATGTGTCATCTTAGTTGGGACAAGCTAAAAAGGAAAACATGTCATCTTAAGCGGGACGGATGGAGTAATATATAAAAGTAGGACTCATATTCCACTAATTTTTTCAACTCACTTTTTATTGCATTTATTAAAATTCGTGTCTAGTCAAAGTGGGACAATCTTTATGGGACGGCTCGAGTATTTTTTTTAAAATGTGAAAGTGGAAAAACCTATTTCTATCTTCTCGAAACGTTGGATTATTCTTTTTATAAGGAAATTAACTTCAATATCTTCATTAAGGTGGCGCATTATTTGTTTCCAAAGGTTGGCGTGACATAATGCTAGCATGATACTGACATCACTAAACGTGTGATATTAATTTAATTCAATTTTGATGCATGTTCTCTTCTAGAAGGTTTAGATTCTAATTAACGAGATTCCGACACGTGTATTAACATGTGGTCTGCCTGAATCAGCAGGTCCCTATACCTCATAAATAGCTGATTTTATTAAATGTATTCTGACAATAGTACCATGATATTGTAGAAAAAGTTGATCCATATTAATAAAGTTGAATGAGCAATAATTGAATAATACTATTTTATTTGAGTAATTTCGTTGTCATATTACTTTATTACTCAAACATAAAAAAATAACTATGGAAAAAAAAGGTTGAAAAAGCTATTACGACGTACAATGATATTTTATGAAGAAATAATCAAAGATTCATATACTCCATTTATCAACTACTACACGTGAGATGCTCAAATATATTTCATTAACCAAAAATATAAAATATCATGGTCATGGGTCCCAAAATAATTATCTACTTCAAAATTTATCATAATTACCGCTTAATAGTCAAACTTTTCATTCTTAGAAATTATAATTTGGAACTATCTCAATCATCAATTAGTAACGACAGCACACACAAACATTATCCAGATATTTATAATTTCTAATTAGTATCTATAAAATTAATAAGAGGATCAGATACGTAATATTGTACGCCTATCATTAATCTATGGTCTTGAATGTTCCTAGCTACGCCTATGCTCTTGATTGTTCTCCCCACGTTCTTAAATACATATATATACATTTATGGAGTACTATTATTTTTGAATTTATTGTTGATTAACTAGATTTATATATAAATCATCATATAGTAAAATAGTACTGTAATTTAAATAACTACTATAAAATGAATTTTTTTTTAAAAAAAAACTCTTAACTACAAGTAACGATATGCCTCCATATTTTATTTGTTTAGTAGTGGAGTGGGGTAAAAATTTCGAATTTGCACTTCACTGACTATTTTTATTCAGCCAATATCCCAAATAAATACGACTCCCTCAATTCAGTAGTAATAAAGTCATTTGTCATTTTAGTACGTTCCATAGTAATAGAGTCATTTTTCTTTTTAGTAAAAGTCAACACATTTCTCTCCACCTACTTTACTCCCTCTTCATCTCTCTACCTTTTTCATTTTTCACTTATTCTTCTTTTACTTAACTCACATAACACAATTTTCTTAATCTACATACCAAAAAATAACGCCACCGCTCACATAACACAATTTTCTTAATCTACATACCAAAAAATAACGTCTCCGTTACTATAGAACGGTGGAAGTAATTTCTATTCACCTAATATGTACCTCTATAATAAATGCAGTTTCCTAACGTCATAAATAGTCCCTTGAACAACTTACTTGTACCACATATTTACCAAAAAATAAATACTCCTATGGTGTAGTTAGTATTATTCCCTCCGTCTCCAATTAAGAGTCACACTTTTTCATTTCGGTCTGTCTCCAATTAAGAGTCACATTTCTTTTTTACCAAAAATAGTAAGTAGGTCTCACATTTCACTAACTCAATCCACTCACATTTTATTATAAAACCAATATAAAAAAACGGGTCTCATATTTCACTAACTTTTCCAACCAACTTTTATTTACATTTCTTAAAACCTGTGTCCTGTCAAAGTGTGACTCTTAATCGGAGACGGGGGGAGTATGATATAAAAATAAGACTTGAATTTCAGACTTTTATTATTCACAAATTTTTCAAAATATATGACACAAAAATCATAAAGTTTTTACTACCTACGAAATAATGATGCAATACTTACGTAATCATCATTAATCTCTTAGTTTAACCACTCCAAATAAAAGACACCAACTATTAGTAAATAGTTTAATTTTCCTAATCTCTTGACGATACTTTCAATGTATAAACGTCATTGACACCATCGTGTAGGTTTCGACAGCAGACAAAATAGCCATGTTTTTGTCAGCACGTTCGTTTTTTGATACAAAGTCTCCTTTTGCAATCTGTGTTTCCTTCAATGATTGCCCCATCCTAACACAGCAATTGTAAATTAAAAAATTACTCCTAATATGGATCTTAATTTTTATTTTCTTAATAAAATTTGAGTAAACTGAGTAGTATTAATGAAATACTTCATCCGTCTCACAATAGAAGTTACACTTGACGTGAGCACAGATTTTAAGAAAGGTAAAACATAGTGGATTGAAAAAGTTAATAGAATATGATGTCTAATTTTTATATTGGTATTATAATAAAATGTGAGTGAAGTGAGTTAATGGAATGTTGATTCTACTTATCATTTACGGTAAAATTGCGACTCTTATTGTGGGAGGAATCGAAATAATAAAATGTGACTCTTATTATGAAAAGATACGAGAAGAAGAGAGCTTTAAAACTTTTTCTGTTAATAAGATTTTTATTAGTAGACATTTAAAACTTTTTTTTATATACTAAGACTTTTATTAGTAGACTTTTCCAATTTTGTTATATCTTCCTCGACTTTTACTTGCGTCACATTTACATAAGAATTTTGTATCACATACATATACATCATTCTAAAAACAATTACTTCAATTCTCAACGGGCAACTAAATCTTCCACTGAACTCATAACCTATTACAAATTCCCAAAACAACCACATTATATAATTTGATCCAAATCGCCACCATCTTCACAAATTTATTCTCTAATTTTTAGAATATAATACAATATGTTCTGTTAAATGCCTTATATTACAGTAGTAATTTTTTAATAATTTTATAAATGAAATCAACATTCAATTAACTCATTTATTAAAAAAATAAAATATTTCATTCATATTTTATATAAAAATATTAAATAAAAGTAAGATCCACCTTATACTACTTTCTTTAAGTAATTTGTATTATAGAAGTACTAAATTAAACTAAGATATTATACTTTCATCCAAAAAAATAAATTAGCAATGATTCCACACTTTAGTTAATAGATAAATTAACAGAAGTTAAAGGAAAAAAATGATAAAATATTACAAGAGAATACGATACTAAAGTTAAATTTATATAATAATTTATTTAAGACAAGTCATAATTAACGAATCAAAATAAATTTTATTTTATTTTTTATACACGATGACACTAGCATTTATTATAAATTCCTAACAAATACCCCAAGAAATTAAACCCACCCCCTCCCCAACCCCAACATTCTATATAAACAAACACCTCTTCAACTTATCATCATTCCACCTAAAAAAGTTGTCCATCCATAATTACCCAATCCATGGATTCCCCTCCTCCCCCTCCCCACATCGCCGTCATCCCAACTCCGGGCATGGGCCACCTCATCCCCTTAGGCGAATTCGCCAAGAAGCTCCACCGCCTCCACGGCGTCACCACCACCTTCATCCTCCCCACCGACGGCCCTCTCTCCTCCGCCCAATCCTCCTTCTTCTCCTCCCTCCCCTCCGCCATCGACCTCCTCCTCCTCCCCCCCGTCTCCTTCTCCGACCTCCCCTCCGACGTCAAGATCGAGACCCGCATCTCCCTCTCCATCTCCCGCTCCCTCCCCGACATCCGCCGCTCCCTCTCCTCCCTCCACTCCTCCCACAACCTCTCCGCCCTCGTCGTCGACCTCTTCGGCACCGACGCTTTTGACGCCGCCAGAGACCTCCAAATCCCCTCCTACATCTTCTACCCCTCCACCGCCATGGCCCTCTCCATGTTCCTCAACCTCCCCGACCTCCACAACAAAACCTCCGTCGAGTACCGCGACCTGCCGGAGAAGATCAAGTTCCCCGGCTGCACGCCGCTCCACGGCGGCGAGCTTTTCGAGCCGGCGCAGGACCGGAGCAACGAGGCCTACAAGTGGGTGATTCATCACATGGAGAGGTACCGGTTGGCCGACGGAATCGTGCTCAATAGCTTCCAAGAATTGGAGCCCGGCCCGATCGAGTACTTGCTCCGCCACGAGCAGGGCAAGCCCCCGGTCTACCCGATTGGGCCGCTGATCAAGATGGGCTCGAAGCCCGAGAACGACGCCCCCAGCCCGTGCGCGACGTGGCTCGACGACCAGCCGAGCAGCTCGGTGATTTACGTCTCATTTGGGAGCGGCGGGACCCTCTCCCATGACCAGATCATTGAATTGGCATCAGGGCTAGAGATAAGCGAACAGAAGTTTTTATGGGTGCTCAGGCTCCCTAATGACACAATTTCCAATGCCACTTATTTTAATGTCTCTAATAGTGGGGACCCTCTGGCTTATTTGCCAGAGGGCTTTCTTGAGCGGACCAAGGGCCGGGGCCTGGTGGTCCCATTCTGGGCGCCCCAGGCCCAGATCCTGGCCCATGGATCGACAGGGGCTTTCCTGACGCACTGTGGGTGGAATTCCGTTCTGGAAAGCGTCACGAATGGCGTGCCGATGATTGCCTGGCCATTGTACGCGGAACAGAAGATGAATGCCGTGATCGTGCAGGAGGACGCGAAGGTGGCTCTGCGGGCGCGTCCCAGGGAGGACGGCATCGTTGATAGGGTTCAAATCACGAACCTCGTCAAGGGTTTGATGGAGGGAGAAGAAGGGAAAGGAATGAGGAGCCGAATGAGAGATCTCAAGGATGCGGCTGAGAAATCACTTAGCGAAAATGGTGCGTCCACGAAATTCTTGAATGAATTCGTCGCAAAATTGAAGAGGAATGCTTCCATATAGTTCCAAAATATGTTGGCTGAGTATTTAATTTTGGTTTTCTAGTTGTGTAAATTTATGTAAAATACTATGCGTATGTACTATACATGGCTAGAAAACTCATTTTTTTTACTATGCATTTTAATAATAAGAGAATTGTGTTGATAGGGGGCAGATATTATTGAATTTTCATGTGTGGTTGTGGTGGCTTTTATATTAAATATCACTTGTGTAGTGGTTGCCTTCTGTAATAGAATTTCTACATTCGTGCGTTTAATTTCAATGCAATATTAGTATGTAATGTAGACTATCCCATGTGTGACGTTAGGTGAGATTGGTACATCTAGAAATAAATAAAATAAAATAAGTCTCTCATTTCGAATAAGAGAGGGCCCAATTCGATAGATCATGCTTATCTAGTGGGACTCACCCATATTAAAAATTAGTACGTTGGTGGCCTTTTTTGCAATAATAACACTTTTTCTATCAATTATGTGATGAAATTTAGATAAGGTGGTTCTTTAGTCGGGGAAAGTGATGTTAAAGTAACATTTTTTTAGAATTCCAATATTTTTTATTTTGTGATAATGAGAGGCCCATTTCGTGAAACAAGTTCGATTTACTTATTTAATTAGAGCTCATAATTTTCTTGCACGATTAGTTATCATGTACAAGTTGAATCCTCGCATAAATTAATGTCATTTGTTTAAATTAGATAGCATTATACCAGTTTTAATTTTTCAATTTTTGCCTATCACTACCTTGTAGGATTCGACATCATATACAACTCGCATGGGAACATACAATTTCATGCATTTGATAATTTTTGGGGGTTCAAAATTTTATTATAAAAATTCTTGTCCAATGGGATATCTGGGATGAAATTTTTTTGTTGTGTCACGAGCATCTCTAGAGAAAAGTAGAAGAATGACATGATACTCGATCATGATTAATAGTGTGAAAATTCATCTTTCTTAGATGACACGTGCTTTTGAAACTACACTATGCTACGAAGAAGGAATTCCCTACACTGTAGTAGAACCAATGAAATACAAACACTGAAGAAAAGGCAATGCAAAAAGAGATGGACACACTAGCACTGAAGAAAGGCAATGTAAAAAGAGATGGACACACTAGCCAGAAACCACACATGTGAGAAATGCAGTGACGTGAATCTGGGTATTCACAATCATAGGATGCAACGACATTGAGGGTCATGGGTTGATTGGGGTCCGAAAAGAAGGTGGAGATATGGCGAGGAACCAAGCCGGATTCGGAGGTCTGACTCAAACCAGAATTTGCCTATGAAGATAAAGTCCAGATGCTCTCCTCATACCACCATTATCTTCATCGTCGAAAAAGCTTCGCGTGAGTACCTTGCAAGCCTCAATTGAGGCCCAGATGAGGAAGTTATGATCGTTTTACATAAATCGCGCAGTCTAGAAAGAAATGCGCAACCCGGGCATTTCTAAGGAGGAAAAATGCCCGACCGGGCATTTTGTGCGACTTGCGCTTTTTTTTTTTATCACCTTTTGCCTTTTTTTTAGCACTTTTATCCTCTTGCTAAATATCCATGTCTATGGTTTTTGTCATTAGACTTTGAACATTATTGAAGAACAAAGACTCCATTGTGAGCACTCATCTTCATTTTTGAAGATTTATCAAAATCCCTTGTGGTTGCATCCAATCTATTGCCGGGCTTAGGTTGAATGTTCAGGTATGTTTTACTAGTTCTTGTGTTGCTAGTTTTGCGGAGTCATTAGATTCTTGCTTTGGTGAAATTTGTCTTGGGTTGTCTTCATTGTTTTGTAGAAGGTCCATAAGTTCTAAGCATCCATCTAAATCATAACACCCTCATCTTCTTCCTTTGCCATCATTTTTTATTGTTTTATTTCTTGTTGGGTTTATTTGGGTTGTTGAAATATTTACAAGAGCAAGTCCGGAGCAAATATATGTGTCCTGAATCCCTAAGATTCACATTATGCAGCTTGCAAGAAGGAAAGAAGCTAGTGGGTTGCAATTGAGTCTTCACCGTCAAACGAAGGCCCGATGATTCAATAGAAATACAAAGCACGATTGGTGGCGAAATGGAATATAATTAGAAGTATGGGTCGATTACTCTAAGACCTTCTCTCTAGTGGCAAATATAAATGCGATTTGTGTTTTGCTATCAATTGTTGCAAATCAACAATGGTCTTTATGTTGGAATAATTGAGTGAACAATTATATAAAGCTCTCTATGATGATTAATCGAGAACGACGGAGACGTAGCAGAAACTGTAAAGCGGAAGCGTACCTTGATACATAAAGAATTGAAAGGCGGAATTGCTTTGCAGCGGCTATAGATCTTCCAAACGATCAGAGACGTCTTTCACAATAGTCTTGATACATAACGAATTGAAAGGCGGAATTGCTTTGCAGCGGCTATGAATCTTCCAAACGATCGAGACGTCCTTCACAATAGTCTGTCGAGAGAATACAGAGATATCGAACGTTCTTCTCCGACGTCTGGGGACCATAACCCTAGCTTATATTTATATTAAATATAAACCCCTTTATTTTCTATTCGGTCCCTCATCAAATAGAAAATCACTTTATGGTATCTACACTTATTTCCATAACAAATAAATACACTTTAAGCCCAAATTTAATCTTTATTGAATCACTTTAATTGAGCAACTGAAAGATAACCATACACATTAAATTAGTCCTGTGGAAGCCCAAAAAATTCTAACAATCTCCCACTTGGGCAACACATGACACCAAATAAATGTGTACAAACCGAATGAGCGCTCAAAAATGCTATCACATAGTGTATTTCCTAACAATCTTATTATCAACCATATCGACATAGGACTAAAGGGGCAGTCACCATATTTTTTCATGATTAAACCCATCAATAATCACATATGCAAATATAATCAACAAAAGATCAATTATGGAGTGTAGCATGGAAATTTCATGCAAGGTGATCATACATGCCTATTTCCAACTGGTCCTCCCAAAGTGAGATCAAACCAAAAATAATGGACAAAACATAATACTTTATTTCTGCAGAGAATAACATGAGTTTTATAACTACATGTTCAAAACACAATATAGAGCAATAACCAAAACTACTCCCACTGAATGGAAGTATCCTTAAACAACATAACACCCATTTGGGCTACATGCCCATGAAAGACCTTGGGTGATAGTCCTTTAATGATTGGATTTGTAATCATCAAATCCATCCCTTATGCTCTATATGTATTTGTCCATTCCGAACCCTTTATTTAACAACCAGGAAGCTCCTGTTGTTTTAGAATATAATACTGCAGAGTTATTGTCACAACATAACTTAAGTGGTCTTTCAATACCTTACAATATGCAGCCTAGTGACAAAATTTCACAGTCATATTCATTAACTAGATGCCCCAAAACAAGTTACGAATTCTGTTGTCATGGCAGAAGTAGCTACAAGTGTTTGCTCAAGACTCTCTCCACGAAATGGCTCTACAGCCAACATGTACACACGTAACCTAAAATGGATCTCTTTACTGTATTGGCATCTAACAAAATCAGAATCAAAATGCCTAAATATAAACAATTAAATGACCCTTGAACACACATTAGGCTCCCAATCACCGAAGACATATGGAGACCTTACTGCATTTTCTAAATCTCAAGATTTATCTTAGAGGCACTGAATGAGACTAGGTTTGTCTCCTTTCTTTAGTCATAGGGGTTATTTCTTTACTTGCAATTATGCATCTCAAATACTTTAGGCACCTTTTCACTATATCCCTTCTGTGACAATCGGAAAATTATTTCTTTCGATTCCAAATACAAAAGAGGTTTTCCCCAAGATTCTTTCATCTCAAATTTCTTCAAGAGAAAATTCTTGGTGTTAGTGCAACATATCCTTATCGAAAATTATTTCTTTCGATTCCAAATACAAAAGAAGATGCATTTGCTCCCACTGAACTTGTGATACACACAACCATCAATAGCATTCTTTCTGAATCCAAATGAAAGAACTACTTCATAAAATTTGTGGCATCATTGACAAGAGTCTTAATTGAGGTTGTTGAGATTGACTTTAAATGATATCATCCGCATGAGATTGAATGTTTACAACAATATCATCTTGAGGTTCTTAATATGCTTCTTCTTCAATGATAGTAATTGATACCTGATCATTGTTAGAGCAGTAGTAGGTGTCTATACAGACTCCTCCTCAAAAGTAATGTTCCTTAACACATTCTTCCCCTCAAACTCAACATCCTCAAGGAATACTATATTTCTCGTCCCAAAAATTAGTTCCTTTTGTGGGATCATAAAGTTAAAAAACCCCTAAATTTTTCTGAAAGACCAAAGTCAGAATATATGCTACAGTCTTTAATGTCTCTCCCTAAAGCGAATGCGACAAGGAAGAATGATAAATCATACTCCTTCACATATCTTTAAGAGTTTTATTTCGTCTTTTAGCTACACCACTCATGATAGGCGATCCCGGTATGGTGTACAAAAGGACGATCCCACACTCTTCAAAATAGAAGGCAAAAGGTCTTTGACATTGTTCACCTGAGCAGTTATTTCTGTCGTAGTATTCGCCACCACGGTCAGATTTGACTTTCTTAATGCCTTTGTTGAGTTGGAGCTCAACATCAACCCTGAATATTTTGAACTTGTCTAAAGCCTCAGACTTTAAATAGATTAAATGTAGGTGCCCAAAACAAGAATATTCGTTTATGAATGATATAAAATATTGTTGATCATTCCAAGAAACCGAAGTGAATGAACCACAAATGTCCGTATATATTAATTCTAAAATGTATATCTTTACTGACACCTAATTTCTTAAGTTTGGTATGCTTTGATTCGATACATTAAACACACAAATTAAGTTCTGAAAAGATAAGTGTACTCAATATAACATCTGACACAAGTCTCACAATCCTTTATTTTGAGATATAACCAAAACACTTGTGTCGTAAATTAACCAAATTTTCATTATTTAATTTGCTTAGTCCATTTTGATTCAACATGTAAAACTTCTGAATATGAAGTAACATAATTGAGCATACAAAGATTGTTATATGCACTTAAGGAAACAGTCCACAATACTAGAATTATTTGAAGGAAGAACTTAACTATTTCTGAATGAACAAGAGAAACCAAATTTGTCCACAGCAGAGATAGAAACCAAATTTTGTCTAAAAGACAGTACAATAAGGTATCCTTCAAAACCGTAAAATTCCAGTCTTTAATATCAATCTATAATGCCCAATAGCCTTATACTTCCACCGATTTGTCATATCACACTTAGATGTATCTTTCACCATCAATTGACTTTCGGCAGTTCAGACAGCCTTATAACCTTATGTGAGTAGTAGTATCAGAATCTACCCACCAAAGTATCATTAGAGACTAAAGTCAAATTAACTCCAGAACAGAGCCAAAACAAGAATTGTAACTTCCTTTGCATGCCATGCATGATAGTTATCACAATTCTTCTTTTTATATCCAATTACCACAAAAAAAAACAACTATCATTATCCTTATGTTGTTTCTTTTGTAATGAACCCTTATCCATAACAGCATTCTCACACACTTTTTTTTAATACCCTTTACTTTATTTCTTGAGATACAGACCAGATGTGCAACACCAAATGCACAAACAGGTTTTTAGAATTCAAGCTTAAGTGAAGCAACATGAAACATTTTCATAATGTGCTCCCTTATGTTGCCCTTGCCCTTATACTTTATTGAGATCAAGCATGCTTGTCTCGGCCTTAATGTTTTTCGCAAAACATTCCTTAATTTTTGGCAAGGTATTCACCGGCCTTAGTTCTATACTTAGATGCAGTGCCTCGAAAGGCTTCTAGGCTGCTACATCTAATGATCAGTAGACTTACACGATTCGAGTATTCATACTTCTCGTAGTTTCTCCTTTGATAAGAAGTACTATCGTCTGTAGGAGAAGTAGGTTGCTCAATCCTTAGTGCGTAATCCAGATCCATGCAACCCAGAGCAATCAAAATATAATCTTTGCAATCCTTAAAATTTGACTCATTCAACACTAATATATTGTTCATGTTGGAAGAAACTGCAAAAGCAGACATCACAATCGAATAGAGAACAAAACCCATATCTCGTGCCAAATATTAATCTTCCTGTGGGCCGACTAATATCCGCATTAAAAATACGCACACACTTACCGTCCTAACATTCGCAGTAAAGAAGTCTAGACAAGAAAGGTTACTGTTGCAACGTCTTATTTCGACTAATCTATTTTGAACATTAGTAAACCATATCGAGGTACCGAGCACAACATTCACAATAAGTCTTTTGACAGTAATGTGAATTTGTAAGTGATAGCCTCTTTACAGTGATCAAACACTAACAATAAGATCATGTTAAGCAGTGTCCACCTGTGGGCATCACACATTACTTACACGAAAACTGAATAATTGTCACATATTTATCACTAAAGATATGTGTGTATCTCGTGTCAAATATTAATTCCTGTGGGCCAACTAATATCTGCATTAAAATACACACATCAATAAAGGAACATGAGATGCACCAAAAAATTTGAATTTAAATTTTAAAACTGAATACAAACGCTTGCAAGCAAGTCTTTGATAACTTTTCGGAACACAGTGGCTAGCCAACGAGTCACTGGGTTCGCATACCTCGCGAACTCAGCAAGTCGCTGAATCCCGACGGTTAGCCCTATAACTCCCCAGCAAATCGCAAATTGTTGACTCCTAATGGGATTCCATATAATTTTTCTAAATTCGATTTTCACTAAAATCGACAAAATCCAAATTTTGATGTTCCCAAGATCAAAATTAACAAACATAGATAACCACAAGCAACATCAAAACAACTAAACAAATCAACAAAACACGAATCCTAAATTTTATGGATTCACATAATAAGCGAGAACAAAAATTAATCGCCTAACAAAAAATACAATTATATTCTCAATATGCAGAATTAACATCATACATAATCAAACACATATAATCATGAGTCCTCAAGATCATGTCCAAAGTGTATATGTACATACATTTGTATATTTGCAATCAACTTCGAAACATAGAATCAAAAAACTGATTGCCAAAAACATCAACCAAATTATGCGTGCATAAGGATTTACCGCAAAAGCAAAACAAATGTTAAGAATTCCTTTATAGCAAGTCAAAAGAAAAAGATTTACTCACCAAATCTTTTCACGGTCGATATTAGCGCATAATTATATATCCATACGCAATTCATTCTTGCTAAAGTTACCTTGAGCATACATAATAACATGAATTGTGAAAAGGAAACAAACCAAATCTCAAATAATTCATCCTAAATAGGCGACGGCCAATTCTTCACAGACAGCCAAATCAATTCCAGTATAATAAGAACTTGGAATCCACCACGTCAGTTAACCAATATGTACATAAACATCAATTTCTCATGAAATCAACATAACTAAACAAATCAATTCATTATTCATATAAAAGTGCATCGGTGGTTACCAAAATTAATTAAACACAAACCCTAATATCAAGAAATTTGAATTCTTGATCCAAAAGACACACGAAAATATAAAACCTTAATTCTCCTTTTCTAATTCTCAGAGAATCATCAATAGAGTGGCTCTGATACCACTTATTGGAATAATTGAGTGAACAATTATATAAAGCTATCTATTATGATTAACCGAGAACGACGGAGAAGTAGCAGAAACTGTAGAGCGGAAGCGTACCTTGATACATAACGAAGACGTCTGGGGACCATAACCCTAGCTTATATTTATATTAAATATAAACCCCTTTATTTTCTATTCGGTCCCTCATCAAATAGAAAATCACTGTATGGTATCTACACTTATTTCCATAACAAATAAATACACTTTAAGCCCAAACTTAATCTTTATTGAATCACTTTAATTGGGTAACTGAAAGATAGCCATACACATTAAATTAGTCATGTGAAAGCCCAAAAAATTCTAACACTTTAAACCAATTTAACATCACAAATGCATTAGCATGGAGAGCTGAAAAAAAAAGAGTCTAGAGTCTGGTTTGGGAGGTTCATGTGCTGCATGAAGAAGAGTCAATAATGACTCTATTACTGTGAAACGGAGGGAGTATTAATTGAGCCAATTGAAGCAACTTTTATTGACTAATCTATCACAATCAATATTTTTTTTTTCATGGATATATAGATGTTATAGATTTTAGAAAGTCCTGATGTCTATTGTCAGCATTTGAGCATTAATGGGGGGTAGGGCCAAAACTTTGCAAAAGTCACCGATTTGCTATCGGTTTGTCAGATGTAAATTAATAACCAGAAATAATCAAATAAATAGATACCACACAAAAAAGAGCTAGTGGTTCTATTCATACAATAAACAAACAGTGGAAAAAAAGTTACAAATATAATTTCCATTAGTTTGTTTTGCTATAGATCAGAAAATGGAGAAGGTGCTCGTGACAGGCGGTGCAGGCTATTTAGCTTCTTTTCTCATCAAGAATCTTTTAGAGAAGGGTTACACAGTTCATGCCACTCTTCGAAGTCTAAGTATTTTTTTAAAAGAATCTCTCTTCAATTGATCGAAAGAATATTGTTCATCTTTATTTATGTATACTTATTTATTGCATGTGTTTGATTGATTTGGAGGTGATGATGCAAAGGTGGGATTGCTAAAAGGGCTAGCTCATTCACAAACCAGATTGCATCTATTTGAAGCAGATATATATAATCCCAACGATTTCGAAGTCGCTGTTCAAGGTTGCGCTTTTGTGTTCCACTTAGCCACGCCTTTGCAGCACTACGACAACAATACTCGGGTTTGTGAAATTCAATTAAGATTTTAATTAAAATATGCTTTGGATTATGATTTATTAAAAATGATGTGTGTTTGTACATGTGAAATTAGTACAAGAATACTAGTGAGGCAGCTGTGGATGGTGTGAAACTGATAGCTGAAAGCTGCATGAAATGTAAAACGGTGAAGAAATTGATCTACACTGCCACGGTGATGGCGGCGTCGCCCTTGAAAGACGATGGCTCCGGCTACAAGGATGTCTTCGACGAGACCTGCTGGAGTCCTCTCAATATCACCTATCAAATTTTCTCTGTAAGAAAAAATTACTAATCTTCAATCCATTATATTTTTTTCTACAATTCTTAAGTACTGTATGGTCTTAATAGTGGACAATATATTAGAAATGAGTCACTCATCCCTTAAAAGGCCTTATAAGGGGGAGATTTATCCTTACTTATATAGAGGAGCTAGGATTATCACCAAGTCGATGCGGGACAAGATTTAATAGTTTTAACACGATATAAATTTTAATATGTAAAAAATTATGTTTCATGGGAAGTATTGAAATTATTTTGTTTTGGTGTTTGGGAAGGATTATATAAACTCAAAGACATTAGCGGAGAAAGAAGTATTGAGGTACAACGGGCAAGGAATCGAGGTGGTGAGCCTTGCTTGTGCGCTCGTGGGAGGCGAAACGATCCAGTCTTTCCTCCCAGGGAGCATGAATGTGCTTATAGCACAAGCCTTGAAGGATGAAGCATTGTACAAAGGTTTGAGAGAATTGGAAGATTTGGATTCCAAGGTTCCGATTGCGCACGTGCAAGATGTGATTGAAGCACACATTTTTGCAATGGAAATTTCAGAGATGAATGGAAGATTTCTTGTTGCTAGTGACTTCTTGAAATCAGTAGAGATTGCATCTCTCATTCAGAAACATTACCCAGACATAACTATTCCCCCAGAGTGAGTGATTTTTTATTTAAATTAGATGAAAATACTATTGTGTCTTGATTTTTTTGATTGGGTTTTATTGTTAGGTTTATTGAAGACACAAAAAGAGAAACTAAATGGGGTTCGAGAAAGTTGGAGGATTTGGGATTTGAGTACAAGTTTGATGCTGATAAGATTATATATGACAGCATTGCTTGTGCCAAGAGATTGGGTGCAATATAATATCTGAGTCAATTTCAAGTTAGCTTCATATAAATGTTGGAATCAAGTTCGAATTGTAGCATATGATTGCTAGTTCAATGTGATTGTATAGTAGCGTCGACATGTAATTAAAGTGCTACAGACAGTAATAGCCAGTAATTTAGATTTCGTCCTAATAAGTTTGAGGTTTTTAACTTATTCTACATCAACTAATCTGGACTTTATCGCTCTTGTAACTTAGTATAATACATTATGTAACACGTGAAATAGTTACAAATGAACCTATCATTATTCTACCGCTGACAAAACTTCAATTCATAATGTTAGGGATGATGTGGTTTACATTATTTCGTAGTGTTCAATTATCCAAAAATTTCCTTATTCAGAACTATTCCAATTTTAAGAAACTTACCAAACTAATAAAACAAGCTAGTCTATTTTTATAGCACGAATGAGTATTAAGTATAATCAACTTCAATATGTTTTAACAATAATAAAAATAACATATTATTATTCAAATAGCGCCAACATCATGTATAAAAGGAAAAAAAAAAAGTAAACGAAAAACTAAAGAAATTTGATATGATTGGGTTTAATCACTTTTTAGATAAATATTTCCTCCCTCACCAAATATTCAATATTATAACCTAAAATAAAGATCTTTCGAATATTTTTTTTAGTCACGAAAGGTAGATGAGCATAAACTTTTTACCTTATACACTTTTAGAGTGAGTGATAAACAAACTTCTAATTAACTCTTACATATATACAAGAGGTAGCTAATCAAATAATTACAAGAGCTAACAAGGAAAAACAATTGAATATCTTTACCAAAAATTCTACAAATGATGTTTACTACTCATAGATAAGTAAAAATAGCAAATAAAAGTACGAGACTTGAAAGAAATTGATAAAATTCAAGGTTGAATCTTCAATCTTCATTCTTCTTTTGTCTAGATCTGCATAGCTCCGCTCCAATGGAAGAACTGTATGTGGAATATGAGATGGAAGAAGACGTAGAGAGGGAGAAGGATTGGAGGCACTAAGATGAATATTATGAATTAGGTTAGGTATTTATAGGCTGGAAAAAAAGGTTTAGTTTTGATAATTTTCGTACCCTATAAATGGAAGAGATATGTGCAACAATTTAATTTATATTTGAATTTCCGCCAAAATTTCCGTCAATTTTGACTGCACTGTGCAATGTTTGTAGAATGGTCATAACTTTCTCCACATAATTCTGATTTAGACGTTCAAGGTATCCATGCGAAGCTCTTTCGAAGAGAAAGAGAATGGTATGTATTAATCACTGATTGGACACTAAAACTGCCAGGAAACTTGGCTTGAACTGAGGCAGTCTTTTTTACACCTTTTTAAGTCTTTTTTTCTATCATTTCTCAATAAACACGTCAAAATACCAAAATGTATAACATATGCAATTTAAGAACATAATTTTCATGACATTCAAAACGAACCAATTATAGGTCTTAAAAACATGCAAAATCCGTGTTTGTCGCATCTGTTGATTATGATAACCGACTTCTATGTGTATTTATATCTTGAAAATGTTTCAAGATTTTTTAATTGGAAATAGTGGCGAAGATGGATTTTTCACTATATAACACCAAATTGTTATTTAACCAATCATTTACCATCTTATTATATAATTTCATCACTGAAAATATATACTCCTTCAACAGATGCAATCGTTTTGCAATTTCATAGGAGAATTAATTTTCAACAAAGGGAACTACTTGGGTGTATCTCGTCTTGCGGAAAGAGGACTCCCCGACTCGGCTATATCAATTTGACTCGCTTCAAGTTTTGTTTCTAGTTTTAGTTTAACTTGATCAGTTTGTTCATTTTTGTTCAGTCTAATCAGTTTGTTTCCCTATATTTCTCCTTCTTATATTTTCCATTGTGTTGGATTGTATTAGCCTATCAAGTTCTTTATCTCTGTATACCCAGCTATTCCTACAAATCCAACAAAACAAGTTAAAATTCTCTATAACCACTTCAACCACAAGTAAACGACGACAAAGTAGTACAAGAGATATCGATCTCACGAGGAAGGAATAATTGGTACTCCCTTCGTCCCAAAAGAATATGCACTTTGGGTTCAACACGAGTTTTAATGCAAAACTGATAAAGTAAGAGAGACAGAGAAAAAAATTAATTAAAGTATTGTTTGTGGACAATGGCGGATCCAGGATTTTCAATATGGGGGTGAAAAAATTATTATAGAAGTTTCAATTTTAGATTAATTCTTTTTATTTTTTTAATGTATTCTCGATTATATCTTTGTCTTTACAAATTCACAAATTCACAAATACGGAATTAAATTTCGACACGAATACGGGGGAAACGCAACCATTTTATATAAATTAAAAAAAAACATACATAATAAAAAAAGTACATTAATAAAAAAAGAGTTCACGAAAAAAAAAATCATCCTATAGCTTCGACACCCGCGGCTCCCCTCTCACACCTCGTCGTCCCCTTGGCCAGACCCGGCGGCATCGGAGTCCCCAGAGGCTCCCCCAGTGACGAGGGGTGGGAGGCCCAATTCGCGCCGCATACTGTCGATGGCCCCCTTAAGCATCTCCATGTGTAAGGGGTCAGTCATCATACTCCACTTTTGTATGGCGTCAATCATGTTCTGCTGTTGCATGCGCGCGAGTTGGGTGAGCTCAGGGCTCGGCTGGACACTAGGAGCTGCCGATTGGACCTCCTGGGACCTGCCGACGCCTCCCCTAGACATCCGCATTGCCGTCTTGGCCCAACCGGGCGATGGCGGCGGGAAAACGAGGGAGGGGTCAGAGCCTCTAAGGCATCGTCGGGGAGGTTGTGGGAACCGGCGGTGTTGAATTTTTGTACTCCCCGGCGGTGTTGAATTTTTGTACTCCCCGGCGGTGTTGACCCTCTGCCGCTTCGGCCAGCCAGCTTCAACACCCGCACGAAACTTGGGCGATCCCATCAGCACCAGATACGCGTCCAGTATTTTAATGCGCCATGCGTCTCGGTCTCGGGGAACTACTGCATCGACAAGGTCTTCACATCCTCCATCGTCTGGCCGCTGGGTATCATGCGGGTATTGGTCTCGTAGATGTCGGGAAATCGGGAGACCGCGGTCTTAATCCGATCCCATTTCTTCCGGCACTCCTCAGACGAGTGAATCTTTCCCTCCACCGGTTTGAACTCACAGTATGCTTCGGAGATGCGTGTCCGCATTTTGCCGATTCTTTAATTGGTCGCCACTATTGGATCATCGCAAACAATGATACATGCCTTGGACAGAGCCACGCATTCCGGCTCAGACCATACAGTCCTCCGTTCCTCCTCCTCCCCATCGTCCCCCTCTCCCGCCCCTGACGGCTCACCTACCACCCCTTGCCTTTGCCGCGGCCCCTGCCCTGACGTCCTACCGCCGGTGGACTTGTTGGGGTTTGTATACTAAAAGATGCTTCGAGCGTACATGCCTTTGTACAGTCAGCTTGTGCATGTATACGAGAAACGCCACGTCCACTTGTTTACCTAATTATGAGAATAAATAATATAATATAATAGTTTATTATTGAAATATGATAAACAAGTCTAAGGCTTTTTACTAAGAAGGTCAAGTAGGGAAATTCGATGAATCTCCTCATGAGTTTTCCAGTAGGGGACTTGGCCAGATCTACTAAGAAGAAAAACGTATTCACAACCTAGATAGGCTTTGGCTACCTATTGGTACGGTTGCGGTGTTTGTGATAATTCTCTCTTACCTAAGATGAGATTAGTAACAACGGTGTGGTAAAGCACTGAAAGGATCTAATATGAAATGAATTCTTTATTGCTATCTACTGTAAGAATATATTTCAGAAATTTTAGTATTTTCTAGTCTATGGAATTAATATCAATATTGTTTATTCAGTCATACGCCACTTTGACTTATCAATATGTGAGAGTTTGTATTTAACTCAAGTTCATGATATCTTGGATGGTAGTAATTGAATAACATGAAGGTATTAGAATATTATTTCATACAATTCGCGTGCCCAGTGTGGTATGATTAAATCCCTAAGGGGTGATCCCCAAGAGGTGTTTGAAAAAGGAATTTATTATTTAGAAAACTGCGCAGTTGGAATTTATTTCACGAATAATAAATAAAGTTTCAAACTAGAAAAACTCTTTGGAGAATTAATTTAATTCTAGTCACAAAGCAGACAAAAGAATTAAATTGACGGATCAAGATAATCTTAAACGCGGAAAATATTATAAAATAAAATGAACCCAAGTTACTTGTAATTTGGTGATTTAGATGAGAGTGCAATATTATTCTTTAGTGGAACAAAATAATATTCCTTTGATAATATATTAAATCATGGGTCATTTGATTTAATTAGATATTTATCTAATGGGTGAGCCCAACATCTATTTCACTCCATGGATCCCTATTCTAGCCCAATAAGTCTTTTATAAATAGTGGTGAAATGTGGAAACCCTAATATACAATTGACACAATTCACAACTCAAACCCTAACCCTAGCCGCTGATCACTCGGCCTCTCTCTCTCCCTCTTGCCTCGATTTTCGAGCCATAGAACAAGGAGATCTAGGGTTTTGGTTTAGCCTTGTCTTGTTCATTCTAATCCATAGAATTAAATCGAGATAGATTGTTTTGTGTAGTGTTCTTCCTAAATCTCCCAAAGCTATTGTTGATTATTCAAGATCTGCCAACACGGATGAATTATCAAGGACAAGGGAATAAATCAGAAGATACATGGTCGGTAAACTAGGGATCTCCCGGAGGTGCAGCAAGCAACGTCAATCCGATGTCGGATTATGAGGTAACATTTAATTCACGTCGAATATGCATGTTTATGTGAATCTTTGATGTGTGATCTATAGATCTATGTTTATTGTATGAAATTGGAATCGAATGCATAATCACCTAAATAGATCTGTTAAGGACCTGTTTGTTTTCCGTGTCTTCCGCTGCGGTAGTCCCAACATGACTCTGAGTGGGAGGCACCCTAATCGGGGATAAACCCAACTCCTCTAGTGAGAAAGTCTCAACAAAAGTGAACTAAGACTCCAGTGGAGTACAGATCTGGGATGTACCTGTCAAAAAATCAATTGAAGGGCGATAGACATTGTCCCCGGGCGATTCAGGGACCACCACTCTACTACCCCCCACAGCGGCAGGCTGCCCCTGTATCATCCCGCTCATGCCCGCCATTTGGGGCATCATTGGCGACATCATCTGGGGCATCACCCCGCTCGTCCCTGTCATAGTTGTACTCATGCCCACCATTTGGGGCATCATCCCTGCCATCCCGGCCCACAGGTACATATTGTAGTACCCGGGCCTCATCCCCTGCATTTGGGGCATCATCCCTGCCATTTGGGGATGCATGTCGGCCATCCCGGAGGCGTTTTCGCCCATTCCAACTCCAACGGGGAACGTCGAAGTTTGGGATTCACTCGTGGCTGGAAAGTCGTTGTCATGCTCCATTTATCTTGAATAGAAAGTAGAGGGAGATAGAGAGAAACTCGTAAAAACAAGTGGTGCAAATGAAAATGAAGTGCAATGAGCCGTATATATAGAGTATTGAAAAAAAAAACACGGACGTTCGTGCACTCGTTCGTTGGGGACCCACAGCGGTGGACGAGCGCAAAAAACTACGAACGAGCTCTCGTCCGCTCGCCGCCCCTAATGGTGGACGAGCGCGACGGACGAGAGGCTCGCCGGTCGCTCGTCCGCGAGCTCGTCCACCACCGTGGATGCTCTTACACACATTTCGTATAACACGAAGAAGAAACAAGAATGAATATTGTTGAAAAAAAGAAATTTTATGCGAGAAATGATAAATAAGTTTTTGAAAAATGTTATTGGTTCATAATATCTCAAACTTTGTACTTATTTCATCTCACTGAAGATGACTCATTTTCCTTTTTGGTTTGTTCCAATCATGATGACTCATTGCCAAAATTGAAAACACTTTTATCTCTACTTTATTCCATTTCTTCTACTTTTACTCTCTTCATCTAACACACAAAATAAAGTTGCATAAAATCTCGTGCTGCCAAGGAAGTGGTCATCTTCCTTGGGACGGAGGGAGTACTAATTTGGTATTTCTCATGAACTTAAAAGTAGATCGTAAAATTCATGAATTCATAATTTGTAGTGATTAGATCATAAATTTCATGAATTCATCTATCCCACTATAGGAGTCACATTTAGTGTAGTCACGAATTTTAAGAAATGTACTCCCTCTGTCCCTTAATAGGAGTTACTCTTATTATGGACACGGATTTTAAGAAATGTAAAGAATAGTGGATTGGAAAAGTTAGTGAAATATGAGATCCAATTTGTTATATTGGTTTTATAATAAAATGTGAGTGATGTGAGTTAGTGGAGTGTGGGACCTATTTACCATTTATGGTGAAAATAAAGTGTGACTCTTATTGTGGGACAGATCAAATGAATAAAATGTGAGTGATGTGAGTTAGAGGAATGTGGGACTTATTTACCATTTATGGTGAAAATAAAGTGTGACTCTTATTGTGGGACAGATCAAAATGACAAAGTGTGACTCTTATTGTGGAACGGATCATGGAATCTATTTTTTTATATTGATTTTATAATTTTATAACAGAATATGAGTGAAGTGAGTTTACCATTTATGATAAAAGTGAAAGTGACTTTTATTGTGGGACGGAGAACTCCCTCGTAAAACCTAAGTTCATAATTGTTAGTACGATAAAATTTGAAATTTATGAAAAATACCAACTTTTGGTCAATTTTTGTGATTTTAGGGATCAATTTCTCCTATATTTATGTGCTATACTCGGCAAATGTTGATGGAAATATATATTGGTGCAAAAAAATTTCCGCCGCCTGCTAGGCTGGGGCATAGAACTTTGCAAAAGTCATCAAATTTTTATCGGTTTGTCATATATATATTAAAACGCATGTGACCACTGATATTAATACACGGATATAATCAAATAAATCAAGTGGAAAACGTGTTGATATAGTATATAATTTCAATTTAGGTTGTTTTGTTATAGATCAAGAAATGGAGAAGGTGCTTGTGACCGGCGGTGAAGGCTTTTTAGCTTCTTTTCTTATCAAGAATCTTTTAGAAAGGGGTTACATAGTTAATGTTACTCTTCGAAATCTAAGTATGTTATTTTAACTTTTCATTCAATTTATTCTTATGGAAATTAAACAAGAGTATTGTTATCTCTATTTATGTAGTAGTAGTACTTATTTATTGATTGATTTGAAGGTGATGATGCAACGGTAGGATTCCTAAAAGGGCTAACTCTTTCACAAACAAGATTGCATCTATTCGAAGCTGATATATATAATCCCAATGATTTCGAAGTCGCTATTCAAGGATGCGCTTTTGTGTTCCACTTAGTCACGCCTTTGATTCACAATGAAAACAGTATTCGGGTTTGAATTTTTACTTAAACTCTGTCTTTGTAAAATTAATTTATAATTTATGATTATTAATGTAAAATGATGTGATATAATTAGTACAAGAATACAAGTGAGGCAGCTGTGGATGCGGTGAAAACGATAGCTGAAAGCTGCATAAGATGTAAAACGGTGAAGAAATTGATCTACACAGCCTCGGTGATGGCGGCGTCGCCCTTGAAAGACGACGGCTCCGGCTACAAGGATGTCTTCGACGAGACCTGTTGGAGTCCTCTAAGTCTCACCTATCAAATGTTCTCTGTAAGAAAAAATTAATCTTCAATCCATTATATTTTTTCCAACAATTCTAAAGTACTATCCGTGTGTTTAATTAGTACTGTATGATCATAATAGTGGTCGATATAAATTATGTTTAATGGGAAGTATTGAAATTATTATGTTTTGGTGTTTGGGAAGGATTATATAAACTCAAAGACATTGGCGGAGAAAGAAGTATTGAGGTACAACGGGAAAGGAATCGAGGTGGTGAGCCTTGCTTGTGCGCTCGTGGGAGGCGAAACGATCCAGTCTTTCCTCTCCGGGAGCATGAACGTGCTTATAGCACAAGCCTTGAATGATGAAACATTGTACAAAGGTTTGAGAGAATTGGAAGATTTGGATTCCAAGGTTCCGATTGCGCACGTGCAAGATGTGATTGAAGCACACATTTTTGCAATGGAAATTTCAGAGATGAATGGAAGATTTCTTGTTGCTAGTGACTTCTTGAAATCAGTAGAGATTGCATCTCTCATTCAGAAACATTACCCAGACATAACTATCCCCCCAGAGTGAGTGATTTTTTATTTAAATTAGATAAAAAAAATACTATTGTTTGTTGATTTTTTTGATTGGGTTTTATTTTTAGGTTTATTGAAGATACAAAAAGAGAAACTAAATGGGGTTCGAGAAAACTGGAGGATTTGGGATTTGAGTACAAGTTTGATGCAGATAAGATTATATATGACAGCATTGCTTGTGCCAAGAGATTGGGTGCAATATAATATCTGACTCAGTTTTAAGTTAGCTTCATATATATGTTGTGATTTTCTAAAAGGATATTTGGAATCAAGTTCGATTTGTAGCATATGATTGTGTAGTAGCGTCATGCTAAGTTCTACAGACCGTAAATTCCGTAAGAACGAGTCATTTAGATTTCATCCTATTCATTCTGAATTTTAACTCATTCTACATAAACTAATCTGGACTTTATATCTTATAAAACTTTAATAGAAGTAACACGTGAAATAGTTGAAAATGAATCAATTATTATTCTACCACAAACAAAATTTGTAGAGTATGAATTCTTTGTATTATTGGATTGTGTGGTTCACATTATTTGTAGTGTTTAATTGTCCAAAATTTCCTTATTATTCAAAACTATTTTAATTTTAAGTGACTGATCAAAATAATAAACTAATTAGTGGGACGAGTATTAAATATAATCAACTTCAATATATTTTTACAATAACAAAAATGATATTAAATAGCACCACCATTTATTGTTGTGATAACTGACTTCTACATGTATTTATATGTTGAAAGTGTTTCAAGATTCTTTTTCATTTAACCAATCATCTCTCATCTTATACAGTAATTTCATCAATGAAAATATACACTCTTTCAACGTATGCAATCGTTCTGCAATTTCATAATAGAAAATAATTTCTAACAGATAGTACACAGAGATAAAAAAAAAAAAAAAAATAGTATCAATTTAATGCTACAAGAACCAATTAAAACTCTAGCCTTTTTGCAAAAATAATTAACATTTACCTAATCAAACAAAAATATCACAAAAATTCATCAACTAAGCAAATAAAAATAATATTTAAATAGACACCCCAGACGTCTCTGTGGTAGATCTCAGGGGTAACATAAATAGATTTATGCCCTCAAAATTGTTGGAATTGTGTGCTCGGTGAAAGGGTTTTGATCAAGAATAAATATAATAAAACATTTAATATTATGAAATTAAATGATTTAGTGTCGATCTACTCTCGGAGTAGATGCCCATGGTATATTCACTTTCTCTAAATCGATTCCCGGCGAATGAGAAGTAATGGATTAAAATTGATCGCATGTGGGAGCTATAAAGAGTTACAGAAGTCCAAGGGATTAACTATCTCATATTGGAGGAGAAAACCTTATTAAAGATGTACTACCTTCGTCCCAACCTAAGCAAGACGTTTCATTTTCGCACATGTTTTGGAATAATAATAATGAATAGTGTTAAAATTTCTTAAATTATTGTCCCACATCGACTTGTTTATGATCCTATCTCAACTTTATAAGAGTGAATAAACATCCCCTCCTATAAGGCATTTTAATAGGTGAATGGCCTATTTCTAATAAATGGTTAAAATGGAAAGAAGTAAAATAAGAGAGATTGAGAGTATTTAATAAGATGAGTAAATACATGTAACGATTCTAGTGGACCAAGTGGGCCGGATGAGCCCACACGCGCACGCCGCTATGCACCTTGTGCCAAGTGCCCCATAACTTGGATCTTGGATCTTGAGAATTGGTCTTTGGGTGGTCTCTGGACGTAGACGTCCGGTTAGGCGCCTGGGCTTGTCCTGATGCCAATCTAATCTTTTAGACCACCTAAAGTACTAATTGGTTAAGCGGGTAAACGCTAACTAGTCAAGCGGGCCAAGTGACTTAAGCAAGCACTTACTGGTCAAGTGAGTCAAGTGGCTTCAGCACTCCAAGCAGGCAAGCCACCTAGTAAGAATGACGCGGTGAAGCATACGTGGCTGACACATAAAGTCCACATGTCGTGAACGAACCTTGACACAAGACGTGTTCTAATATGTCCTAGTCAATGTCATCATCTAGCTCATGTAACAGCTAGTAACCCCTGAGGTTATACTCTAGCCAGAATTATAGATTTGAATTCAAATTTAAATTCTATTGACTCCAACAGCCCACCAGATCACTGGGCTTAGCCGATAAATAAGAAGGCATTTCTCGCATTTCAAACAACACAACACATTCTCCATTCACAAATTATAAGCGTTCTCTCTCTACATTGTCATTTTGAAGCTCTGCCTTCAACCTTTATCCAGTTCGCTAGAGCTTATTCTGTCTGCAGTGCTGCAATGAACAAGACGAAGTCGTTTTATCATCGAGGACAACACGTCAAACCGAGAGCATTTCTTAGCGTATCTCGTCTTGTGGAAAGAGGACTCATCGAGTGGGCTTGATCAGTTTGACTCGTTTCTAGTTTTGTTTCTGTTTTTAGTTTAGCTTGATCAGTTTATTCATTTTTGTTCAGTCTGATCAGTTTGTTTCCCTGTATTTCTCCTTCGTTTATTTTCCATTATTTTTGGTTGTATTATGTGGCAAGTTATTTATCTCTGTATACCTAGTTATTCCTAAAAATCCAACAAAAATAAGTTAAAATTCTCTATAACCACTTCAATCGATCTCACTAGGAAGGAATTATTGGTAAAACATTGTGAATCTAACTAGAAAGGGAGTACATATAAATTAAGTTTGACTTTGAAAATGGAAAACTGGAACAAGCAACAAGTAATTAAAACACAAAGAAAAAAGACGAATGAGAGGAAAGATTATTCTTAGCTTGTTTCGGTTTATTCCTTAACATAAATCCTATTTTATAGTGATATTTCGTTGCATTAGGGATCATGTCATTTTACACTCATACGCGACCGATCACCGATCGAAAATTTGAACACCTAGGATTAGATCTTTGGTTAGACCTTCTCCTGGTTACCACAGCTTAACCATAAGCATCATTGTCACTGCTCTTTCATACATTGTGCGGACCGTTCTGATCCACCTTCTCATTGCTTCGACTCATACTATCGGAGGCATTCAATTTGAATCTCTTCAGATCTCTTTTATTCCTCTTTAACCATACCACGAGCCATTTTTGATCCATGGGCTTGATATGAGCCGAGATAAGAATTGGGAGTGGTTCATCCTCTCGGCCTCTCCTACAAACACAAATTTGAAGTCTTTAGGAGCTTCAACTCCAATTTTGGGGTACCTTCATAACATGATTTAAAATCCATGGGCTTTTTTCCGTAGTTCTACAAAATAAATTAGGGATATTGACACTTAATATCATTAAACTTTCAAAAAGTTGGATTTTTCCTACGAACTTTAAAATTGACAAATAATATCACGAACTTTATCCTGAGTTTGTTATTTCCCAACAATGAAAAAATCATGGCTATATTAATAGATTAAAGAACAAATTTGGAGGGTGTGCTTCAAGAAAAACTATTCTCAAAGATTGAAAAACTTGAAGCTCTTGAAGTTATTGTCGAGAAAATACGAAAAAAAATAAATTCGTATCATGATATTATTTTCGGGAATTTTTTCACTGGTTGTAAATAACAAACTCAGGGTAAAGTTCGTGATATTATTTGTCAATTTCAAAGTTCGTGGGAAACAGCCCATTTTTTTGAAAGTTTCATGATATTAGATGCCAATATCTCAATAAATTATTGATATTATTATCATTATTATTATTATTATTATTATTATTATTATTATTATTATTATTATTATTGTCTTTTCCAAAATTTATAGACTATTTAATACGAGAGAACATAAAAAGTAAATAAAAAATATGAAAATTAAATTAAACAAACTACTTTTTATTTCTGTTGTCAATATGTTTTTTTAGTATATGTAAAGACTCAATAGTTGCCATTTAGCACTTCTATTTATAAAATTCACTCTATTTCTCAAGGGCCAAAATGTTGTGCCCGGTCCACACTGTGGACCTTTTGACGTACTTCACGATTTCTTCTGATGGCTAGGATTTAATTACCTAATTAATCTCTACCATTAATACATGGAGCTATATATTTAGGAAAATTAGCTCCCAAACTTTGATAAAATTTAATATTTTTCTTGAATTTAAAATTTGGTCAGAAAAATCATGAATTAATACTATTTTGTATTGGATTTCCTAGGAAATATATAGTTTTTTCACCAATTCATGCGAAATTCACTGCAATATATAAGTTCATGAATTCAGACAAAGTATGTGATATTATCATCAACCAAATAACTTTTTTAAAATTTATTGTTTATCATTTCTCAAATAAGGTCTCTTATTTTAAACATTGATATTCATTTCTATTTAGTTTTTGTGTTATTTAAAATGTGTGTGAAATACTCCCTCCATCCGTGAATAGGAGTCTCATTTAAGAAAAGTGGGTAAGAATAATTTAGTGGCATATGAATCCAACTTATATGTATTAGTTTTAAATGAAATGTGAGTGGAATGAGCTTGATTTCCTTATATGTCCGTCCATCCCATAGAAATGGGATTACTTTTCTTTCGGTCCGTTCCATATAAATAAGCTTGATTTCCTTATACATCGTCCCATAGAAATACTAGTCCATAATCATTTACGGAAACTTTTTCTTCTTTTATTTTACTTTATTATTTATGGTTCCTACCATTGACTATATTATTTAAACTATTTTTTCTCATTCTCTTACTTTATTAATTATATATTAAAATTTGTGTCAAATCCAAATAGCATATTTTTTTTGGACGAAGGGAGTATGTATTTTATATCATAGGATTCAAAATCCTAAAGTGATACTCATTCATCTAATTAATACTCCTTCCATCCCTTATATTTTATCACACTTTGACCGGACTAGGATTTTTAAAAAATATAATGAAAAGTGAGTTGAAAAAGTTAGTGGAACGTGGGTATTACTTTTTTATATTAGTTTTATAATAAAATGTGAGTGAGAATGAGTTAGTGGAATATGTGGTCCACTACCAAAAATAGTAAAAAGTGAAATGTGATAATTTTGTGGGACGAACGAAAATGGAAATATGTGACAAACTTTCATGAAAGGAGAGAGTATCATTTTTAAATATTTAGCGTGTAGTAAATGTTATAAATAGGAGAGTAGTAACTTAATTTTACCTAAAATCAGAACCTTTGACCAAAATTGGTCATTTTAGGCAATTAATATTGGGTACACACATTCATCTAGTAGGGCAAAGTTTGTATTTAGGTACAATTAATTTCATTGATTGACCTATTTAAAATATTTGATGCACACACTAAATATTTACAAGTAATATTAATTAGATAAATTAATGTAATTACTTCAAATTTTAAATCTTATAGTAAAACAGATAACATATTTGATTACACACATTTCATATAACACAAAAATTAAATAGAAATGAATACTGTTTAAAATATGAAATTTTATGTGAGAAATGACAAATAATAAATTTTTTAAAATGTTATTGGTTTATAATCACAAACTTTGTCCTAATTTGATATTTCTCAAGTATTCTTGAACTCATTATTTCAAGTGAATATCCCATCAATTGAGGAAAAAACTATTTTTATGAGAAATCCACTACAAAAACCAAAGTTCATAATCTTTTATTACCAAATTTAAATTTTATGAAAAATTAAAATCGGTTAACCGATCAACCGATCCGGTTAGAACTGGAACCGGCCGAATAAGTAGGCCTAGTAAAACTAGAGGATTCCATTATTCAATTAAACTTAATATTAATTAAAATCATCTATCATTCAATTGAAATGAAGATGAACCGATTCCCCCTTCCAAGTAAGATAAATTGAAATTTGAAAATGTTTAATCAAATAGTATAAGATTAATTAGAACCCAATTTTTTAGAAATATTTTAGAGAAACTGAAAAATAAATAGAATATCTAAAATATTACAAACAAATTAATATTCATTTTTTAGAACAGGGGCATGATCATATGCTAACTAATTTCCAATCCCAAATTAAGACTTCATCATAACCATTCATTCTTCTAATCTAAGGGCTTGATTTAGCCTAGATTTGAGATATTTTTTTCTTTTTATTAATTTAAATAATATGAAAAGGGTATTTTAGTCTATTCCAATTGTTTTCATGCCAATACTCTGTAATTCAAGATCAGATTTTCTCCTTCCTAAAATTTCTCCTCCCTAAAATTTCTCTTCTCCTCTTCAAATCATCAAATCGATCTTCAAATCTCTCAGAGATTTCTTTCCAAATTTATATTTTCTGAATCACGCTATTATATATTGGAGGAATTGATTCTCGCTGTTCAAAATCTTGTGATCTCATCCAATTGAGTCTTCACGCGATTTTCTTCTTTTTGAAGCTATTTTGCTTGTCAATTTCTGCCGATCTCATCAACCTATCGCGATTGTCTCCTTTTCGAAGTTATTTTGCTTGTCTTTGTTCAGTAATGGCAGGTATGTGTTACTAATTGTGCTTTTTTGTTTTAGTTTTGAATCATTCGATATGCATCTTCTCAATTTTTATATTTGAAGTTTCTGTTTATATTCGAGCTGTTGTTTCATACATTCATTAGTAATTTTTGTAATTTTTTCAACACATGTTTATGCTTTTAGTAGTTTTTTAATTGATTAGTACTAGTTTTAGTGTTTTTTGTCACAGTTTGTTTGATGAGTATTCTATCAGTTTTATTCATATGTTGTTTCCTCTGTTTTTTGTTCTTATTCTCTGTTTCTTAGTTTTAATTTGTATGTTTTATGTTGTGTGTTGATAATGTAATTTATTGATGTTTATGTACTTTATTATTGATTTTTGTAACCTGATATGTTGAAGTTGTTTTCTAAAATGTTGAATTTATGTTTTAAGTTAAAGTTACACCTCTGTGCAAAGAAGAATTAAGGCCTTTTGTTGGAAAAAGTTTCAAGTCACTTGATGCTGCTATCTCCTTCTATGAAGATTATGCTAAAGAGGTTGGATTTGATCCTCGAAAATCTGGTAGAAAAACAACAGGCGGCATAGGACTTGGACTGTTACGAACAATGCTGAGGATGATTTGTACGAGTGTCAATGCAAGCTGTATCAGAGGTGTGGGATTCTGTGTCGTCACATATTTTTTGTTTTCAAGAACAATGATGTGCAGTTGATACCTGGAATTTATATTGGAAAGAGGTGGCTGAAGAAACCTCTTTTAATATCTGTGCATGGTTCTTCTACCTCAACTTTTCAGGATCAGACAGGTATTATACATAGCCTACTATGATTGTTAATATTTTGATGTTGTGAGGTCTGATATTATGCTTCTACTATGTTGATATTATTTACAGATTTCTTTTACGATGACAAGCATAATGCCATCAACAAACTGCACACAACATATTACAGATAGTACAGAGAGTTGAGGGCAGCATTGCTGATATTAATGCAGTTATAGCTGCGATTGAGGATGTTGAAAATCAGCTTTTTGGTGATGGTTCTTGTGTGATGTCCGTGTTGGAGAAAAAGAAGAGGTTTGAGGAATTGTATGGTGTTGTGAGGCCTGATGTTATACATGCTCATCCGCCAAATGTGGTGAAGTGTAAAGGATCTGGATCCAGGTTGTCTTCTAAGATGGAGGCGGCGAAGAAGGCAGCAGCTAAACCTCCTAGACGATGTGGGAAATGCCATAAAATGGTTAATCATGATTCAAGGAACTGCGGCAAAGAGAAGAGTAAAAAATAGAAATAAATTAGTTGTTCCTATTACTGTGGTTTCGGTTTATTAGCATTCTTGATTCCGTGTTTGTATGGAAGAATAATAATCGCAAACATATGTTCTGAATGTTATCTCATTTTATTTTCCATATACTATTAAGTTTGTTCAAAACATTTCGTGTTGCTTAAATTTTCAATTACATGTAAACGAATGGACATCAATACAACTTTATAAATTCTCAACATTACTATTTGGAATTCTCAATAATTCGTGTATAATTTCTCAACATTACTATTTGGATACTATTTGGAATTCTCAATAATTCGTGTATACTTTCTCAACATTACTATTTGGAATTCTCAATAATTCGTGTATACTTTCTCAACATTACTATTTGGAATTCTCAATAATTCGTGTATACTTTCTCAACATTACTATTTGGAATTCTCAATATCACAACATCTTTTTGCCTATCATTTAAACGTCCCAACATATCAACAAAATCTTTGGTTGTCTTCTTTATGTTCAATGTTTCTGTTTCCTCCTCATCTTTTTCTTTCACCCCCTTTATAGTTTCTTTCTTCATCTTCTGTTTTCCCACCTTTTCCTTCTTTTTTTCTGACTTCTCTCCACGTTCTACCTTTTCTGTTTCTTCTGAAGAATCACCATCAACTTCCTTTTTATCCCAATGTTTTCGTTTTGCTGCTTTTGCCTTTTTAACTTTTTCAACAAAAGACATTAAGTTCTCATTGTTTCCAAAGTCGCCATCTCCCTCTGGTCTAGATCTTTTCCCTGTAGTTGTAGTTTTGGTAAACATAAACCATGATTAATTTAGAAACAAACTCATGACAAGTACTACAATCATTCTAACAGGCTGTTGAATTCACAAATATCAACATACAACATACATTTAGCTAAGACATCATCAACATATATCTAACCCAATATCAACATATAGCTTACCCAATATCAACATAGGGCTTACCCATTATCAACATTTAGCTAAGACATCATCAGCATATACCTTACCCAATATCAACATAGGGCTTACCCATTATCAACATTTAGCTAAGACATCATTAGCATATACCTTACCCAATATCAACATATAGCTTACACATCATCAACATATAGCTTACCCAATATCAACATTTAGCTACCTCAATATACATATTTGTACTAGATACAAAAGCTTTCTAATATTAACAGAACTTCTAAATAATTCATTATAGCTTCAATCTTTCAGAAAATGAAGATTCACATTCTCATATGCTATCAAATCAGAAATCAATCTACCAACAATACAACTACAAAAGCTTATAAACATATTTCACTAAAATTTGAACCCTAATTCTTTATTAAAATCTGAAATCTCAAACTGCAATGCAAAAAATCAGAAATCGGTAAATCAAATTGAAAAATACCTTTCGATTCAGCAGGAGCATTTTCGATTGAAACCATTGCACCTTTTTTGAAGTCGTTCACTGCAAAATAAATCTATTAGTTTCATTTCTATTGAAAATTTAGCAAGTTTAAAGCAAATTTCGTAGTTTAAATTTCATATTTACCGTCGTTTTTCTTCAAATCTGTGAATCTGCCCTAGGTTGAGCTTTTCTTCGTAGGAGAAGGGGAGTTTTCGAGCTGTTCTTCTGTATTTGAGTGAGAGATATGTGTTTTGGAGTAGTGAATCTGGTTTTGGACGGCGAAAGAGATTGAGAGAGGAAATGACGTGAACGGCAACGAGATTGGGAGATTGAGAGAGAAAATGCAGTGACCGGCGACGAGATTGAGATATTCAGAGAGAAAATGCAGTGAATGGGGATGAGATTGAGAGATTCAGAGAGAAAATTCTAAGAGATTCATAGAGAATGCAGTGGTGAATGGGGCGACAGATTGAGAGAGAAATGGAGTGAATGGTTTGAATGTGCGCGCTGAATTTTATGTAAATTGTCCATTTTACCCTTTCGTTGAGATTGTTAATTCAATGTATTGATATTTTTTTTATTCAATCTCAGCCTTTGATATTTAGATCAAAGGGTCCATATTTAGTCTCAATTTGGGATTAAGGGGCTAAACTCATTAGAAGATGACCCTTTTAGAACATACTATTATATTTTATTTAATTCTATCAAAGAGAAACTAAAAAAATAAGTCAAATAAAAATGAATCATAAAATATAATGATTTCTTACGTAAATCTATACTTTTTACGTACATATTATTTTAAATATTCCATCCTTGTAGTGATATTATAAATTTCTACATGTGTTTTCATGGAAAATCTATATATATTTAGTGAATTAGCATATACAAAATAAATTATTACTATTATTATTATTATTATTATTATTATTTTCTTTTTCAAAATTTATAGACTATTTAATACGAAAGAACATAAAAAGTAAATAAAAAATATGAAAATTAAAGTAAACAAACTACTTGGTGTTTCTGTTGTCAAAATGGTAAATGAGAAAAAAAGAAAACGACTGTTAATTATATGTTCTTTTGTAGTATATACAAAGGCTCAAGAGTAGAGAAAAAAAAGGTTATAATTATCCTTCAAAATTTGATGCTTTTAAGATGAATTAAATCTTACTGAACTTGTCCGGTTTTCCATGAAAAAAATTGTTTATGGTCCGCCATAATATGGTCATTTAGTACTGCTCTTTATAAAATTCACTCTATTTCTCAGTGTCCGATCCACACTGTGAACCTTTTGACATACCTCACAATTTCTTCTAATGGTTAGGATTTAATTATCTTACCCAACTGAGCAACATTAATTGAATAATTAATCTCTACCATTAATACATGGAGCTAAATTAGTATTTATGGAAACTAGCTCTCAAACTTTGACAAAATTTGATATTTTTCATGAATTTAAAATTTGATCAGAGAAATCATGAATTAAAGTTTTGTATTGAATTTCCTAGGAAAAATATATTTTTTTCCTCAATTCATGCGAAATTCACTACAATAAATAAGTTCATGAATTTTGTGACCAACTTTTATATTCATGAAAAATACCAAATTCAGACAAAGTTTGTGATATATTTTTTTTATATAAGAGAAAAATGCTCGAACTAATAGATAATGAGCTAAAGTTCAGCAAAACAAAAAACAAAGCTCTGCAGAAAAACAAGCACAAGAGCTAAAGCTAACACACCTCACAAACTCCGAAAAGCTTATGAGATCAGGGGCACCCCGACACACCAAAAGCACAAAGAGATGGGATGAACATAAGCAAAACACCCAAGCGGCAGCAGAGCCAAAAAAGTCAGCAACAAAGAAAGCCCCTAGTCTCGCACATCCTCATGAAAAGAAGAACATACCCGTGAGGGCACGCTCGCCGATCTCAACCCCAACTAAGAATAATTTGTAAAACAATTCGACGCTGATTGAGGATCCAAATTCACTCCTCTTTTTCCCTTAATGATCTTCGGGTCTTGTCATTCTCTAATGTCTTTCAAATTTTCCACCATTTGTCCCGGTGAAAAGGGAAAGTTTGGACTCCACCCACATACCCAAGTGCCAAGACGCCACACCAACCTTTTTTCCTCGAACTCCAAATTTGGTTTGAATCCTTGGAAAGTGATTTTATTTCTGATATCCCAAATAGACCAAGATATCACATAGAACATATGGATATCCACAACTTCTTGTCGAACTTTTTAAACGGTGCTCCTAGCCATGAGAGAAAGAAATCCATTGGTTGGATTGGCAGAGCAACAGACATGCTCCATCGGCGGCAACAAGAGTACCAAAACTTTGACGAGACCTTACAGATGAAGAATAGATGTTCTATCGATTCTGGTTCCTCTCTACACAAAGTACATTTATCATCTTGTATTCCACCAAAGCCTAATCTGAAAAGTCTTTCTTTTGTATTAAGACGTCCTTGAAATATAAACCACACTTGAAGTTGTGCTCGAGGCGGGGCAACTTTCATCCAAGCCATTCTTCCAAGATTCTGCAGTGCATTCTCTTTTTTCATCTGTTGGGTAACCTGCAAAACAAAATTAGAAACCAAAAACCAAATCCTCACATCTCTCGTGTTTGCACTCAAAGCTATATGATTCACGACTAGAATAAGATCTCCAAGTAAATCCTCTTCCACGCAAAGAGTTTCCTCCTCCACTGGAAATTCCAACTCCAACCATTATCGCCCCATTTCCCCATCTTTTGAATAACATCTTCCCTTTGCATCTACACCATCTTATCATCAACCAGATAACTTTTTTAAAATTTATTGTTTATCATTTCTCAAATAAGGTCTCTTATTTTAAACATCGATATTCATTTCTATTTAGTTTTTGTTATTTAAAATGTGCGTGAAATACTCCCTTCGTCCGTGAATAGGAGTCTCATTTAAGAAAAGTGGGTAAGAATAATTTAGTGGCATGAATCCAACTTATATGTATTAGTTTTAAATGAAATGTGAGTGGAATGAGCTTGATTTCCTTATATGTCCGTCCATCCCATAGAAATAGGATTACTTTTCTTTCGGTCCGTTCCATGTAAATAAGCTTGATTTCCTTATACGTCTGTCCCATAGAAATACTATTCCATAATCATTTACGGAAACTTTTTCTCCTTTTCTTTTACTTTATCATTTATGGGTCCTACCATTTACTATATTATTTCAACTATTTTTCTCATTATCTCTTACTTTATTAATTATATATTAAAATTTATGTCAACTCCAAATAGCATATTTTTATTGGACGAAGGGAGTGTATTTTTTACCATCGGACTCAAAATCCTAAAGTGATACTCATTTATCTAATTAATACTCCTTCCATCCTTTATATTTTGTCACACTTTGACCGGACTAGGATTTTTAAAAAATATAATGGAAAGTGAGTTGAAAAAGTTAGTGGAACGTGGGCCCTATTTTTATATATTAGTTTTATAATAAAATATGAGTGAGAATGAGTTAGTGGAATATGTGGTCCACTACCAAAAATAGTAAAAAGTGAAATGTGACAAATTTTGTGGGATGAACGAAAATGGAAATATGTGACAAACTTTCATGAAAGGAGAGAGTATTATTTTTAAATATTTGGTGTGTAGCAAATATTATAAATAGGATAGTAGTAACGTTAATTTTACCTAAAATCTGAAACTTTGACCAAAATTGGTGATTTTAGGGAATTAATATTGGGTACACGCATTCATCTAGTAGGCCAAAGTTTGTATTTAGGTACAATTAATTTCATTGATTGACCTATTTAAAATATTTGATGCACACACTAAATATTTACAAGCAATATTAATTAGATAAATTAATGTAATTACTTAAAATTTTAAATCCTATAGTAAAACAGATAACATATTTGATTACACACATTTCATATAACACAAAAATTAAATAGAAATGAATACTGTTTAAAATATGAAATTTTATGTGAGAAATCATAAGTAATAAATTTTTAAAAATGTTATTGGTTCATAATCACAAACTTTGTCCTAATTTGATATTTCTCAAGTATTAACTCATTATTTGTAGTGAATATCCCATGAATTGAGGAAAAAACTATTTTTATGAGAAATCCACTACAAAAACCTAAGTTCATAATTTTTATGACCAAATTTGAAGTTTACGAAAAATGTCAAATTTTGGTCAACGTTTGTAATTTTAGGGATATATTCGGCAAATTTTGATGGATAGATTGGTAGTACTTTATATGCTATATTCGGCAAATTTTGGTGGATAGATTGGTACTCCATAAAAAATTCCACTGCTTGATAGACTGGGGCATAAAACTTTGCAAAAGTCATCAAAAAATTTTTGTCAAATATATTTAAAGGCATGTGGCCACTGATATTAATACACGGATAAAATCAAATAAATCAAGTGGAAAACGAGTTGATATATATATAATTTCAATTTAGGTTGTTTTGTTATAGATCAAGAAATGGAGAAGGTGCTTGTGACTGGCGGTGAAGGCTATATAGCTTCTTTTCTTATCAAGAATCTTTTAGAAAGGGGTTACATAGTTAATGTTACTCTTCGAAATCTAAGTATGTTATTTTAATTTTTCATTCAATTAATTCTTATGGAAATTAAACAAGAGTATTGTTATCTCTATTTATGTAGTAGTAGTAGTAACTTATTTATTGATTGATTTGAAGGTGATGATGCAACGGTAGGATTCCTAAAAGGGCTAACTCTTTCACAAACAAGATTGCATCTATTCGAAGCTGATATATATAATCCCAATGATTTTGAAGTCGCTATTCAAGGATGCGCTTTTGTGTTCCACTTAGCCACGCCTTTGGTGCACAATGAAAACAGTACTCGGGTTTGAATTTTTACTTAAACTCTGTCTTTGTAAAATTAATTTATAATTTATGATTATTAATGTAAAATGACGTGATATAATTAGTACAAGAATACAAGTGAGGCAGCTGTGGATGCGGTGAAAACGATAGCTGAAAGCTGCATAAGATGTAAAACGGTGAAGAAATTGATCTACACGGCCTCGGTGATGGCGGCGTCGCCCTTGAAAGACGACGGCTCTGGCTACAAGGATGTCTTAGACGAGACCTGCTGGACTCCTCTCAATCTCACCTACTATCACTCCGTAAGTACAATTAATCTTAAATTTACTACTATATTTATTTCACCAAATTAAATGATGAATTATTGTACAACTTTACCAGCCTTAAATTTAAAATTTGGTCTTAGTATTTTTTTTTTCCAATTCTGAAGTACTTTCCTTGGTCACTGCCAGTGGTCTTAGTGGATTTAGATCCTCAGTGATAGATGATGGCAGTACTGGATGATATCGTTACACCCGAATATTACTCCCTCCGTCCCAAGATAAGTGATTTGTATTCCTTTTTGGGGTGTCCACTATAAGTGACTTATTTCCATTTTTAGCAAAAAGTCATCTCTCTTACTTTATTCTCCACCTACTTTATTCTCTCTTCTCTCATCTACTTTTCCTTCTCTCATACTTTACTCTCTCCACTTTAACTTATTTAAATACCATTCCTTAAATCCCGTGTCCAAAAGAAGTAGGTCACTTTAGGGCTGGGGAAAAATACCGAAATATCGAAATACCGGCCTTATCGTACCGAAAAAATACCGAAAATACCGAATTTTCGGTATACCGTGACTTTCGGTACGGTATGATACCTTACCGAAAAATTCCGGTAAGGTAACGGTATGAATTTTCAAATATCGCGGTATACCGCTGCATACCGAAATTCGGTATATACCGTAAATTAAGGTATATACCACAAAAATATAAACACAATTATATATAAAATATATTTTATATATTTTTAAATTATAAAATCTATTGTGAAATATAAATATAATTATGAATAAATTATATTTAATTTATTTTTAAAATTATAAAATATAAATAATATTCTAAAAACTCTAATTTTCTATTTTAATTGATGTTGAAAGTGAGGTATACCGCAAAAGTAAGGTATACCGAACTTCAGTACGGTATATCGAAAATGAGGTACGGTATCGGTATGAAAATTCGTTATATCGAAAATAAGGTATACCGAAGTTTGGTATGCCGAAAACTTTGGTAAGGTAAAGGTATGACTTTTACGCATACCGTATTTACGATAAGGTATACGGTATGATGATTTCGGTAAGGTATACCGTACCTACCCACCCCTAGGTCACTTATTTTGGAACGGAGGGAGTATATGATAAAAAAATAATATTTAAGACTATAATTTAAGAATAAAATAATTAAATGTGTGCAACAACATCCACTGCTAATCCACTGCTATGTTATCAGTCACAACCGGAGATCAAAACTTTAACAGTGACCGGTACAACTTTTAATAAATAAAATTAGTATAGTAACCCTATGGCGTATCTAGAAATTATGTGTTGGGGGTATTTTTACAGTACAAATTTACTCCTACATAACACATAAAAATAATACTATAATATAAAAATAGTAGGAGTACATTTTAAAATAACGTCAATTTTAAAATCAAACATTAAAATACAAAAAATAACACTTAGTTTTATAACACAATTAAACTAACAATTTATATAACATAAAAAAAATGACTAATATAACCACAAAACAAAACAAAAAACGTTGAAAACTCTTCCATTAAAAAAGGAAAACTCTGTGACAGTCAAATTCTCAAAAATCATTGTTAAAAATATGGAGTAACTAAGATAAAAGGATTCATTAAAAATATATAGCTAATATAGATTAAAAAAAATTCATACTACCTAAGATCTAAAATTATCTAGAAAAAAATTATTATTCATACCAACCCATTAAAAAATAGAATGCATTAAAAATACTACATCTAATATTACAAAAGAAATTAGAAGGAAAAAAAAACATCTAAATGAGGGTAGTACAAACGATAAAACAATGCAACCTCGAGAGGGAAATATAAACGATAAAACAATGCATCCTCGAGGATCGAACTCAGGTCACTCGATAGGAGAGGCTACTCCACCACTAGTGATCATTTAGTTGTCATGAATAATTATTTTATAATAATCCATTTAGGATTAAGTTATGAGTTTATTTTAGTTGGAGATGGTGACTATAATTTATAATAACATGATTATACATCTAGGATTAAGTAGTGCAAATTAATCTCATGAACCAAGCATACTACATATTTAATCATGAGATATAATCTTATATAAACTGAACAGTCCCTCAGTTGCTTTTGTTTAGGATAATCTCAAATATACATTAAGCCAATGAATTTTGGGGATATTGTTGTACCCCTTGTTAACACTTAGATATAGCCTTGGTAGAACCTCGTTACAAACTGAAGCATTGGCCATCGATAAAGTTATCAAATAGTAGTATTACTTATGGTTTAAAGAGTAATGAAATTATTTTGTTTTGGTGCTTGGAAAGACTTATATAAACTCAAAGGCATTGGCCGAGAAAGAAGCATTGAGGTACAACAAGCATGGAATCGAGGTGGTGTGCCTTGCTTGTGGGCTCGTTGCAGGCGAAACGATCCAATCTTTCGTCTCCTCGAGCACGAAGATGCTTATAGCACAAGTCATGAATGATAAAACATTATACAAAAGTTTGAGAGAATTGGAAGATTTGGTTTCCAAGGTTGCAATAGCACACGTGCAAGATATAATTGGAGCACACATTTTTGCAATGGAGAAATCAGAGATGAATGGAAGATATCTTGTTGTTAATGGCTTCTTGAAGACAGCAGAGATTGCATCTCTCATTCAGAAACATTACCCAGACATAGCCATTCCCCCAGAGTGAGTGACTTTATTGAAAATACATTTTTAAAAAATTTTATTGTGTGATGATTTCTTAATTGGCTTTATTGTTAGGTTCATTGAAGATACAAAAAAGAGAAACCAAATGGGGTTCGAGAAAGCTGCAGGATTTGGGATTTGTATACAAGTTTGATGCTGATAAGATTATATGTGACAGCATTGCTTGTGCCAAGAGATTGGGTGCAATATAGTATTATCAGTACTACTGTGCCACAGACAATAATTATGTGCAAATCAAATAAATTATATAATAACCAGTCATTTTGATTTCGTCTTATTCAGTTTCTACTTGCATGGTTTTATTAGAACGTGTCTTCTCCTATATATATTGTACTTCATAATTAAAAAAAATCAATTATGATTGTACATAATTAAAATTTGAAATGAAATGTATTGTCCTGCATATTTCAAAAAGTGCAACCTTCTCTAAATTTAAAGATACAAATCATGAATCTTAATTCATGCTATATCAGCAACACTAGGCTCAAACCTACTACACTTGTAAGAAAAAATCAAAATGGCCAACTTGAGAGTGAAAACAAGAAAAAAGAGTGATTACAAGTAACTCTTGCAAATCTATCTAGTTCTTGAAAATAAAAATCTCTTGGTCAGCATCATCTCTTTCTACCATCAACAACTTAGATTTTATAAGATGCTGGCTAAAGGGTTTAGAATTCGATATGATACAATATCAACTACACTGTGAGATCTCTAGGAGAATTCGATGGCATCGAGGAGGTGAGATTCGAAATCCACTTCATCAATGGAGATATCGAAATCTCCTAACGAGAAGTCTGTGATTGGTGTTAGATTTGAGATTATCTCACCAAAATCAGACTCCAAGCTTTGGCCAATGTCAAAATCATTCACAAGGCATGGCGATGGCGAGAAGTAGGACTCGGAGGTTGCTGGCGACAGGAACGAGGGCGAGTAGGTCGCTGTGATTAACCTACTAGGCTCTGAGAAGAACTGAGGCTCCACATTTTCACACTCAATTGGAGTGGAAGGGAATGAGAAAGTTGGAAGATCCTCCTCCTCTTTGGAATCATTTAGATCCCGGTTCTCAGTTTTAACGAGGCTCAACACATTGCTACACGTTAGGCTCTCTTGCTCCTTCCTTTCTTTGTGCTGCCTCAGCCTCTCCTGCCTGCAGCTGTGCTTCCCTCGGTATATGACCTCAAACACTGTCGCGTCCTTGTCTGCTCGTTGCACCTGCTTCGTGGCCAAGCATCCTTGCGTGTTGCGATGCGTACATCTATAATACGCCCTGTAAAAGCCATTGGATCAAGAAAATCAACATACATTCAGACAAAAACTAAGCATCTCAAATCCCTTTCAACTCACTCTGCCTACATAGATCAACAATAATTGCACCTAAAAACAAATCTTGTTAGATGAAATCAATGTCATTTATCTAAAACAACAGAAGAAGCAGTAACTTTGCTAAATTTCCAGTACAAAAGAATTTAATGAATTAGCTATAGATGGAATTAGTTAACACCTTTCCTATTGATGACAAGGTCAGATCACACAACTACCACATATCCAAAATGACTTCATCATCAAAAAAACCACACACTCAAAGT